>NC_133619.1:220800199-220972699 GCF_048593235.1 Sminthopsis crassicaudata | reverse complement strand
CTCAGTAATCTTGTTTTGGTTACTTTTGCTTTTTATGTCTATTTTTTTTTCTTGAATCTAGAATATCTGGGTATCACAGCCAGATTTTCCCTAAAAATATAGAATCCATCGAAGGATTCCACTACTCTGCAATGGTATATGGAACAAGATGGTAGCAGGAACTGCTACAGACAAAGAATGATAACTACCATAGTTTTTATTTGGGGATAGGAAGTACAACACCCAGAACAACTTCTTTTCTTACAAGTCATCCCTTATTTTCTAAAGAAAACTGAACTGTTATACTATCAAGAATATAATTTTCTTAATTTCAGTGAAATGTTTACTTTGGTTTTATGTTGCCTATGGGACTATGGTGTGGGACCGCATTACAAACAAGAAATATAATTGAGCAATTCTAAGTAGTCAGGGTTCTATTTTATTGTACTTTGTGTACACATTTTCTTATAACATCAACTATTTTTCATTCCACAATATTGTTTCCAAAATATATAAACACAGCTTTTCTCATTTGTGATAGAAAAAACATACTGAAGCAAGAAAACAAGTTTATGTTGTAAAAAATATAAGGAACTAATTCAAATCTCTCACAGAACCATTTTGTTCTAATGTTTGTTTGCAAAGATGTTATGCATTATCACCTTAATTGTTCTGAAATATCGATGAAGGTCCAAAGTAAATTGTTCACTCCAATTTCATATTTCATTTCTATTTCCAAGTCTATTGCCTTACTAGATATAATATCTTGAGCAACACGTTTAGTTCTTTTCAGTTCCCTTCTCTATAAAATGAGAATTTAGGTCTAGATGATATTTAAGACTCTTTTTAGATCTAAACTTTATGAATATATTACTAATCTCTCAGGGTTCAGTGACTTTCTTGATATTGCTCTCTGCTCTTGTCTTCTAACCTTACTTCTCTTTAGATCCCAGGCAAAACCAGGTTACAGGCCTAGACTTATTAGTCAGAGGAGCAAGTGTCTGCTTACAAGGTATAACTTAAAGAGTACAGGAAGATATATCAAACTGGAAAATTTCATACCCACTTGCCTAACATCTTAAAGGCTAAGTTTTATTCATGTGTGTATGTGTGTATCTGCCCCCACAATCTGAATTCTGTCCTCCCCGCACTCTGATTTCAGAGCTGTAACTAGTTACAGAGCAAGAATCTTAGAATGTGTCTAATCATGTCTATATAACTAGGTACTGATATGTGAATAATAATCCTATGAAATGGACAGATTATTTGAAATCTCACTGCATTATTTCCAATAGGTTAGCACCAATAATCATAATTTAACATAATTATAACTTCAGCTAGGGCTAATCTGAATATACAGAACCATTTTAAAGGATTTATCATTTTTACTATGAAAGATCTAGCCGTAATCATGATGTCGGGATAACAGAAGTAATTAAAATTAATTTAGTTGATCAGAAGAAAAAAAAAGTTACAACAGTGGCTCACATCCAGTTGCTTCTTATTTAAAAAATTTTTTATTGCTAACTAGTTTAGTAAGTTCTACTGCTGAAAAAAAAAAAATGTGCCTAACTTTTAGGGCCCTGGTTCAAAGCTATAGTAAGTTATTTATTTGACTATACTGCCATCTCCAAACATCCTCTATAAATATAGACCCTTTATATATTAAGATACATCTGGTTGTTAACTTCTCTGAGCTTTAGTTTCCTCATTGGGAAAGTGGGGAAATAATACTTGTTCTATATTTCACAGAGTTTTTGTAAGGATCAAATTATGTTGTTAAATGCTTTGTAAACCATAAAGTATATAGTAAATTGTACACTTAACAAGTTTGAAATCATTTACTAGTAACCCTATTCATAAGATAGTTATCACCACTCACACATATCAAATTAGTTAATATGATAGAATAGGAAAATGATAAATCTTGGCAAAGATATGGGAAAATTGGAATACTACTAAATCTGCATCCAAAAAAGATTATGAAAAAAATAATCTATATGTACAAAATAATTATAGCAGCTCTTTTTGTGGTGGCAAAGAATTGGAAATTGAAGGGATGACCATCAATTAAGGAATAGCTGAACAAATTACATATGAATGTAATGAGATATTACAGTGCTTTAAGAAATGATGAGCAGGAGATTTTAAGAAAATCCTGAAAAGAAATTAACTGATACTGAGCGAAGTGAATAAAACCAGGAGAACATTGAACACAGTAGCAATAGCATTGTGCAGTGATCAACCATGAATGACTTAGCTCTTTTCAGCAATACAATGATCCAAGACAATCCCAAAGAATTCATGATGAAAAATACTATTCACATCCAGAGAAAGAACTGGTAGAGTCTGAATGCAGATCAAAGTAGAATATTTTTGTGCTTTTGGAGTTTTTGTTTGTTTTTCATTTTTTTGTTCTGTTTTGTTCTTATTCTGTCACTGTGACTAATGTGAAAATATGTTTTACATGACTGAACCTATATAACCTATGTTGGATTGTTTACCATCTTGGGGAGGAAGAGGGAAGAGAGGAAATGAGAAAAATTCAAAAAGCAAAGTTTTAAAAGTGAATGTTGAAAATTGTCTTTACATTTAATTTAAAAATACTCTTAAATTATTTTTTAAAAGGACTATTATTAGAAAATAGAATTCAGGGCCTTGAAGGAATAATATATCTGACAGTACAGTCTTAAGTGAGACATGTGGTTTAAGCAAAGTCTATGCAATGAGACTTTCAAGAAAACCAGGTTTGTAATGGTGGAATCGATAGCAGAAAATTGAGGACCCAAAGGAAGAGTAGACATAGGAAAAGGCTTGAAAGCAAGCTTCTCCAGGGTTCAGATCTTAACCAGCCTAGTCTTAAGGAGGGAAATACTAACCTTTCCACTTGATTTTTTTGTCTGTCCTGGGCATCCAGCTTCCTAATCCTGAGCCAATAAATCAACAGGCTCCTGAACTTTCTGTTGCCCTGGTAACTAGTTCCTCCTCAAGCACAGAGAAAGCATGTAAGAGAGAAACAGTCTAAAGGCTTTATTATGATAGAGTCCTTCTCACTGGTTTTTTTTTGTTTGTTTGTTTGTTTTGTTTTGTTTTGTTTTTTCTTGACTGTTGTTTGATCTATGGTTACCAATAACTGAATATGAAAGCAAAACATCCACGTCTCTCTCTAGAATGTCTAGAATAATTAATATACTTTAAAAAAAATGTTTTGAATAGTTTTAGGTATAGGTTTAGGTATAGTTTTAGGCAGGTTTTAGGAGAGTTAATTCATCTCCCTTGAAGAGACAGGTCTATCCCAGCAGCAGGGAAGACAAATCAGTGGGCATCATAAATGCCAGGTCTTAAGCATACATGTATATCTTGAACAACATTCTATAGCTCATGAGAAATTCTCGATAGACTCAGTGTCTATAGTCTTCCACAAACTTGAAATGAAATTAGAGTTGACTTATAAACAGAATTCTAAAAGGCTTACTAGTTTATAAATACTGGCAGCCTTTATTTTCATATCACTTTCATTTCTGAATATATCCCTCGCTCCCTTTCCTTGTCTATTTAACTATCCTTCATAATAGAAGGGGAGTTACATTTTCTCAGTTCTTCTCTGGAAAACTACTAATTAAAAAAACCAAAACAAACCCAGTTTGAACTGGAATAGTGTGGTGCAATCTAATCATCAAATAAGCCTTTTTCTTCTTTCTTTGGCATAATAGTCCTCACTCTGTTTTCTTCTCCTAAATATCATTGACTGAGAGCTCTAAATATCTTATAACCATTAACTCAGAGGGTCTCCCAATAGCCTCATCAGTTTCTCACCAGAACAAAACAAAGTACCCAAAGCTTGAATAATAAAGAAACATGAATGTTAAATCTATTTCCAACCAAAAACCGGGGAGGGAGAAGAGAGTGGAGAAACAAAAGGATTGGGTAGATTCCAGTTTTTATTAAATCTTCAGTCAAAACCTCATTTGGTAGGCTGTTACCTTCATTTAGTTTCTGGGCACTTCAGGCAATGTTTACTTATCTGGAGGGCTTCTTCGCACAGTAGATGTGGCCCAGTTTAAAATTATCAAAAGGGGAATGAATAGGAAAAAAACCAGAAGCCACAAGGTGCCAAAGTTATAATTAGAGCATTTAACACAATGCCAGATATTCTGTGGGTTCTCAATAATATTTGAAGATAATAATGATAGAGTTTTAATGACAGCTCCAATTATACCTTGGGTGAGTTCATGTCTGGTCGTTCCTATCATATGCTTTCAACATCTCATGGGCTAGAAATTCAACAGTAATTCATTGATTGAGTTTTTGATATTATTAATAAATTGAAAGAGGATGAAAATGAAAAGATTATAATTTTGACACAAGCGGCATTATTTAGGTTCCATTGGAAATGTCAGAGAATATGAGTATGGTGTATGTAGTAAGTAATCTGAATTATCACAGAATTTTTAAGGATTGTGTACTTTGTGTCATTCATATATTTAATTGATGTGTTGAAAATAAAACAAATAAATAAAAACACCCTCATATAATATTTCAGAACATAATACTTAATAATTCAACATAATACTTCAAAAGAAAAACAATGAGGGAAAGATTATCTGTGTAAGCAAATCCAATCTATTTTCTGGCTTGTATCATATACACAAATATTTTCCTAAGTCATTAGGTCTTCTGTCCTAAATTCTTTTTGTCAGCAAAATTTCATTTGTCAAGAATGACCAAAATAAGAACAATTGATATTTACATAATATCTTAATGTTAAAAATTACTTTGTATCCATACTATTCAAGTGAAATAGATAGGTTTAATTAATTCCCATGGACTCAATGAATAATCAGAGAACTTAAGTGACTTACTTGTGGTCACACAACTAAAAGGAAGAATTTAAACCCAACTTTTCTGATTCCATATTCAGAATTCTGGCCAATATGCAATATTCTATTGCTAACAACTCTGAGAAAATGGAATTCTGGCTCCCTGAGTAATTCTGGTTCTATGAGTAATTCATGGTGATAGCTGAATAATTTGGGGGCATTTTAATACATATCTGTGCCTTTGTTTAGGCTCATATAGGTAGCACAGTGAATAGAGCAATGGCTCACAAGTCAGGAGGATGTGAGTTCAAATTTGACCTCAGATACTAGCTGTGTGACTTGGGTAAGTAACTTAATCCTATTTGCCTGAGTTGTTCATTTATAAAATGAGATGGGGAAGAAAATGACACACCACTCCAATATCTTTGCAAAAGCCACAAAGAGTTGGACAGGACTGAAACATCTCAAAAACAAAAGTGACTTAGTTTTAATATTTGTACATCAAGTATAGCATTATTAACAGCTTTTTTTTTTTTGGTTCCTATATAAAAACCACAAAAAAGTATAAAGTGATGTATAAATGCAAGGTAAGAAATGCTAGTATTTTTATACATATTCTCAGGTAAGACTACCATTTTCAAAAGTTTTCATTCCTCTGACACCTTAAAAGAAAGCAAAAAAAAGTATGGGAGGAGGAAGTACAGTGCCCAAATATCATATTGTCTATTTTTTACTCATTTCCAAAAATGAACTATTTCTTATTATATTATATTTATTTGTTTTAGGATTATGACATTTGATCTAAGCATAGGTTATATTAGAGAGATAAGAAAAAGCAGGATGAGTTGTTATATTAGCAGAAAAAACTCTAAAATGTGAGATAACAATAGAGGAAAACTCTATTTGGTGGCAAGACTAAGAGGGGAATTCAAGGGAAAATAGATAATCTCATGCTAATTACATTCCCTGTATCTCTTCCTGCCATGACTTTCCACAGAACTCTTCCAAGAATGCTAATGCTATACTGGCACTATTACTAGGCATGTGTCCAGTTCCCCTTATTGCAATTCTGCTGACCATATGGATGCCAGGAGAGCTATAGGGCACAACTTAAAGGGCAGCAGATGTGCTAAGTATTGAAGAACCAGGGCTCTGTTTCTCAATTAAAGTTTGGTATATGTGATTGTCTGGCATGATGATATCAGATGAATATTGACAACTGTACTCCTCAGATGAGTATAACCTAATTCTTTTTTTCTTATTGTGTGGCTTTTGTATGTCCTCCCTAGAACCACAGATTCTTCCATCAGTGTGATTCTGTCTTAACAAAATTCTCTTATCTATTCCTTAGATGATATTAAGTCATATCCCTTCTCTGGGCCTCTTTTTCCATTAATAAAATGAGAGGATTATCTTAAATGACTTCTAAGCTTCTCCTACTTCTATATCTATGATCCTATCATGTTGGAGTGTTTAGAGGTTCTTGTGGGTACAGATTTTCAATACAGAAGCTATCAGATCATTGTTTGAGAGAAAATGGAACCTGGAGACTCATTTATCTGGAAATAGGCTGGAGTAGAACAAGAGTATCTTGGCAAACTCAGATAACAACTGAAGTCTTACCTTGAGGAATTCTATATTACAGAAAAGATACAAGAAGACTTATCTTACATTAGTACTCCTCCCAAAGCAGCTATTGCTTTATAAAGTGACCCTCAGCCTACTTTTTTTGGATATAACCTCCTTAGAGTAGTTCTTAAAGGGAAGTTAAATTGACCGTAATCTGACTTTGATTCAGCCCACCAAATGTGACCAAGAGGCAGTATGATCCAATGAATAACACAATGGAGTTGGAGTCAGGATTGACCTTGATTTAGGCACTTACAAGTTGTGTGACTCTTGACAAGTCACTTAATTTCTCCTGACCTTGTTTTCCCATCTCTAAAATGGGGAAATCTCACCCAAAATCTCTTATAACAGAACCTCCCAGGGTTGCTATGAGAATCAAAGGAGATGAAAGGTATAAAGCACTTTGAAAATCTTAGAGTGCTATATAGATAGACAGTAACTATATTTTTATAAGTTTATAAGTGTCAAAATGGCATTCATCTATCTCAGTTTGTTTATTTTCTTTAACAAAAAAGGCATTAGGTTTTAGGGCCCCTTCTGGGGCTCTTTAGCAACCAGACCGGAAACATTTCAGCACCTCTAATACTAACTGAAGAGACTAACTCAGTTACAAAGCTCTTTAAAGATTACAGAGTTCTTATTTCATAATCATTTAGTAAGGTAGACAGTGTAAGCATTATTACTAATCCTATTTCACATATAAAAAGATTAGGTCTCAGAAAAGGCTCTGTATCACACAACTAATTAGTATTGGAACTTTAATGTGAAATCAAGTCTATCCTAACTCTAAGCACTCCTTCAAACTTATGATATTAGATAACTATCTCTATAAAAACTTAGATTCATATATATATATATATATATATATATATATATATATACACACACACACACACACACATATATACATACATACATACATACACTTTGAGATATATGCATTTAGATATATGTATATTTGTTAATACACATTTATTTCTAGATGTTTATATGTGTATATAAACATATACATCATCTATATGTCTATGTATATATCTATCTAGAGAGATTATATGATATGTTTGAGGGAGTTGTTTATCCTATTTTTAAAGTGTACTTCATTTCTTCCAAATACACGCAAGGATATTTTTCAACATTCATTCTTGTAAAACTTTGTGTTCTAAATTTTTCTTCCCATTCCCTAAGACAGCAAGCAGTCTGATATAGGTTAAGAATGCGGAATCCTTTTAAAATCAGAACAAAATGGGGAAAAAAAAAAAACACTTTAAGGAAAAAACAAATAAACAAAAAGGTGAAAATACTATGCTTCAATCCACTGGATGCAAGTGGCATTTTCTAGTTCAAGTCAATTTATCTTTTGTTTTTGAAGAGGACCAGTGGCTTTACAGTGTGATCTCTCGACTTGCACATGAATCTGATTTGTGTGAAGCAGTTTCACACAGCCTCACTCTCTTGTCCAAAGTCACCAAAATCCAATGGCAGGAAAAAAATCAAGAGGACCGATGATGGCTCAAGATGCAGTGGATAACCTTGAAAACATCTGACCAACCTCTAAGTGTTCCACAGCTCCTGCTTCAGCTGCTATTGGAATACATTGTTCTCATCTGCTCATTCTGCTGGGTAGTCTTCACATTCTTGGGGTATAGATGTCCACTAATTCAACAGAATTATCAATTACTCTCAACCTGATTTAGCTTATGTATGGTTTTATCAAGGTAGGGCTGCTGTGAATTCTGGAGCTCCTTGAAGCCACAGGTGAGATATGAATGAACCAGGAAGATAGAAAAAGTAAATGAGCAACCCTGAAAGGGCTTGGGGAACCCTCATAGCATAGATTTAAATCCTTCCTGAACATTCCATACAACCCTTAGAATCAGACAGAGCTGGTTTAAGGTATTTGTACACACACACACACATATATGTGTACATACTAACACATGTATATCTATTTAGGTATTATGAATATCTTTGTGTGTATATATGTATGTATGCATATATATATATATATATATACATATATAATATATAAACACACACATCTCTCTTATGTTTATCTAGGGAAAGAACCTATGAATAAATATAAATAACTATAGGCTAAATTCATAATTCTTTCACAAGAAGATTTAAAAAAAAAAAAAAAGGAAAAGAAAGGGGGAACTGATTATGAAGTTCTTTAAGAGCCTTTCCTAACTTAAGTAGACCCCCAGTAATTTGAATTTTCCTACATTTCTTTGAAACTTCCCACATAAACTGACATTTTCATGGTTGGTTTAGATAGTAAGGTCCATAATTACAATAATTACCAATTACCAATCATCCACAAATCAATCTAAGTACAATTGATGCAGTACAAATGACCAATGCCCCTTTAGAAATATTAATAAACATTCTAGATAGAATGTTTGGAAGCCATTAAGATAAATAATACGTAACTGAAAAAAATAATGTTAAACATAATCAGCAGAAACCCATATCTGTTTCTACTCTAATCTTTTAGTTCTTTGTATAAAGACTGAAGTTTGCCATATTTGAGGATGGGAGCACATTTTAAGAATGGGTTGAATTCAGTTAAGTGATGTATTTTTTTCCTTTGGTCTACATAATGATGAACAACAGGTTTAAGTGAATTCTTCACTTTCCAATTGGTTATCTTGGTGTCATGTAGATGCTGTGTCAGACAGTACTTTTCTCTTGAACTTTGCATAAGTTGACCTTTTCCTTTAAATAAACATATTAGCTGACATGCAAGTTGTTCTGCCCAAACACAAATTTCAAAATATAACCTAATGCCAGCCAATGACGGAGACACTGTACTTTTCTTCCTGTGTTAATAGGAGGTTTGAAATAAATATGTACTCTGTGGTTTGCCAAAGCAGATGTTTAACTTTCAACATTCCGCAGTGAAATGGTGAACAGAGCCCTTACCTTTGGGAATGGTAATCTGACAGCTGAGGTCGCAGTCCTGCTGCAGCTGATAAAAAGCCACTTCCTGCAGTCGGGCACGCTCCAACTCTGAGAGGCTTTGTATGGGAACTGACTTCAGCCGAACGCTGCGCCCTGACATGCTGTTCCAAGTAAAATCACCCTGTAGATCAAGCAGAAAAATATGAAGTGTTACATGGTTCACCTACTTTAACAAACATATTCATCTCTTTTTATCAGGAAGAAAAACATCACAGAAATTGTTTTAAGTTTATTTTCACTTGAAGTTAACTTTTAGCAATGTAGAATACATCTCATCTTTATATTCAGATAGTCTTAATCACAAGGAATCTCTTCTTTTAGTGTGATAATTCTATATTAATCAAAAAAACCAACACATATATGACCCATGATAGAATTGGAAAAGCTATGTAATGCTGTTTATTAGAATTCATTAAGGAAAATAGCCAACAAATGTATGTAATTGTCTTTCTATTCTTTTGCAATTCAAATCTCTATAAAGTGAGATGAGAGAGATGAATAATTTGGCACCGGGTGGCAAAGTGGATAAAACCCAGGATGTGGAATCAGAAAAGATGTGCAAATCCTATCCCCAATATTAATTTTGTGAGAATGGGCAAGTTAGCCATTTTTTGTATCAGCTTCCTTATCTATAAAATAGAGATAATAATAACACTGAACATACAGGATTGATCTGAAGATCATATGAGATAATGTGTGAAGTCCTGTGCAAAAAGCTCTGCATAAATGTTGGCTATTTAATGATGTAAAAGTCATTTTGAATGTATGTCTTATAGAGTCAGGTGATTGAAATGGTTCTCTCACTTTATAAGAGAATGAACACTAAAATGTTTGGCATGTCTGATGCTCCATAGAGATACGGTCCTAAAGCAATGACTAAGGCTGAGAAATAAAAAGCTTTGGTTCTAGATTGCTCTGCTACTGTTGTGATAATCTTTGCTACTGTTGTACAAAATGAAATTTTGTTTCCCCAATGTGAAGTACAGCACCTGGCACATTGTAAATGCTTGATAAATGTTTATTCACTGGCTGATTACTTTCTATAAGGCAGACACAATGATAGATTTGTGTTGGATGGTTGTAGTGGCAAATAATGAGGCAAAGTCTATATATGTTTTCTTCTCTAAACCATGTCTATTTGCATTCTTGGGTAAATAGGGTATGGCAAATAGCCCTGTTTTTTTGTTTTATGTTCTACTAAACACACACACACACACACACACACACACACACACATATTTGCAAAAAGGTTATCTGAAAACAACTGCTTCTAGAGACAAATAAATCTATTGCATGTCAGTCAGTCAATAAAAAATCAAGCACATTATGGTGATGTCTTTTTGGTTCTCTTGAGATCAAAGGACAGCAACCAACCAACCATCAAGTACCTACTATGTGTCCTTCACTGTACTAAGCACTGAAGATAAAAACAACAGCAAAATATAGCCTCAGTTCTTAAGAAGAGGAGATAATATGCAAACAAGTATGTCCAAATGAGCTATAGGATAAACTGAAAACAATCAACAGAGAGAAAAAAATTAAAATTAAGAGGGACTAGTGAAGGCTTCCTATATAAAGTGGGATTTTAGCTGGAATTGAAGGAAACTAGGAAGTCTAGGAGGCAGAGATGAGAAGGAAGACTATTCCAAGTATGGTAGACAAATAGTGACAATGCTCATATGAGTTTGATACAAATTGTTTTGTGAAGATGGAATGATTTCCCATTAGAGAATTTATAGGGTTAATGACTTTTGTGACAGAAAGTTGCTGCACATTTCTGACACCACTCAGTTTTAAATTTGTTTTGTTTAAATTTGTCAGTTTAAAATTTGTACAAGTGTATTTGCTGCCAAAGTAATCCCTGTAGCAGTAGTCAAAGCAAATATTTTTATGTGCACCTGAAAATAGATATGTTCTCACCCACATAGCATTTCTAAGTATAGACTCAAAGACATGAGAGCATCTAGTCCAACTCTCCTCATTTTACAGATGAGGAAACTAAAGCTCAAAGATGTACTGCTTAAGGTCACATAATCAGCAAAAAAGGCCATCTGTAAATACAGGCCTTCTCACTGCCAGTTGAATGCTTCTTTCCAACACACCATGATGCACCCACTCTCATCCCAATGAAGGAAATCTGCAACAGCAAAAACTAATCCTCACTTTTCTTAACATAGCTTTCCCTAATGAAGAGGAAACCCTACACCCACTGGATTACCAGCCATACTTCCCCTGAAGTATAAAGAGTTCACTTAGCAATAATTAATAAGATAGTTCCAGAAACTAGACATTCTTGGGGAGGTCTGTAATCAGAGAGGAGAACATTCTTTCTTAATTCATGGAAATGCCACGCATGCTGTAGAAGCCCAAATCTTACAAGTTATAAGAAGAAAAGTGACTATAAAATTAGGATGGCATGTTTAAATGGCAAAACTACATTATCTACAGTTGTCTTATATAAATTACCAAAAGAGGTGGCAAAAAGTTCCTCTTCCCCTCCTGTTTTGTTCTGCCCTCTCATTCACTTAGCTACTATCTTTAAGTCACTGAAGTCATTTGCAATTAGTTCCTTCTCCATCTCAAAACCTTTGACCTCATCTACTAATTTCTCTTTTCTTACAGTATTTCATAATGAAGTAACCTTTCTCTATGTCAAAGCCAGCTTCTCCATGTGTCCATGATCTTCCCTGTTCCCATCTTTTCTAGCAGATTGCCTCCTCAATATTTCTCTCTGCTTTCATACTTTCAACCTTTTTCTATCTTTTGGTTCCTTTCCTACTGTCTATGTCCAATGGTCTGCCATGCTTAAACAAAACAAAACAAAACTTTCATGTCACCATCCTTCCTTTCTCCTCTTCTCTGATAAACTCCTAGAAATTTCTGCCTGTATCTATTGCCTTTCACTTTTGTTGTCTGACTTCCAGTTTTATGACTCAAATGAAACTGCTCTCTCTAAAGCTATTATTCATCTCTTAATGGCAAAAACTGATGGTCTTTTCTTGGTTCCCATACTCCTTGACCCTTCTGATGCATGTGTCATTCTAGACTACTCTCTTTTCCTGAATATTCACATTTCACATTTCATAATAATAAATTTCGTAGTTTTCCTCTTACAATCTGACAGCCCCTTCTTAGTCTTCTTTGCCAGTTATTATCCAAATTATGCCTCTGGTTATGAGTGCTCACCCAGAGCTTTGTCCTAGACCCTCATTTTTTCTCTTTGTACTCCACAGTAAACTCATCAGCTCCATCAACTTTTCTTTGCAGAAGATATATCTTCATGTATAGCTGATTCTAATGTTTCTCCTCAACTTCAATCACGATCACCAAAAATCTTATTGGACATTTTAAGCTGGATGTCCTAAACTCAAAACATCGAAACATAACTACATATCTTTTGCCCCCAGTCCACCCTCTTCCAAACTTCCCTATTTCTGTTGAAGACACCAGTTTGTACCTCCACACTATTTGTCACACCATACTACTTCTATCTACTCATATAGCCTTCACTTTAATTCATGTCTTCATCACTTCTTGGCTAACATAGCAATATCCTCCCAATTGATCTCTGCCTTAAGTCTCTTTCAATTTCAGTTTATCTTCCACATTGCTGCCAAAATGATTTTTCTTACGTGCAGATGTGACCAGCCCACTACTGGATAAGTGTTATACCCTTAGGATAAAATATTAGCTTAGCCTTGTACCAACCAATCTTTCAAATCTTATTGTGCAATACTCTCCTTCCCATATTTTGTCCTTTCAAATTAGTCTGCTCTATGATCCTCACACATGAAATTTCAGCTCTCATCTATGTCTTTGAACTTGCTGTCTCTGGTGACTGGAATATATTCCCTCTCCACTTCAATTGTCTCAAAGAATTCTACTCTTTCTTTAAGACGCAGCTCAAGCAGCACTGATACTCTAAATGGCAAATGGCAAATGTCCTCTTTTCAAATTACATTTATTTAATTAACTTGTATTAATTTGAATTTATTCTCTTTATATGCATTCTATAGATATCCATATAATATACATCATATATAATGTAGTGTATATATGTATGTCTGTAGGTATCTATATATAATACACTATGTGTATGCATACACACATATCCTTATTGTTTTACCGTCTAACGTGAGCTCCCTGTAATTAAAGATTATTTTATTCTTAGTATTTATATCCCTAATGCCAAGCAGAGTATCTAGAAAAGAAGATACTCTTAGTAAATGTCTGTTTATTGATTAGAATTAATTACAATTTTAGCATTGTTTCCTTCTAATAGATCTAAATCCAGTGAAAAGATAATTCTAGTTCCATTGTCTTCTGACACCCATTGGCTGCAAGGAAAACTTGCAATTAAAAACAAGTTTAGCTACCCTATGAAACACACCCACATCTCAAGTTAACTCTAAGGCCATACAATGGATAAGGTTGTAATAAATGATTTTTCCTGACTCATTCCCTCTTGAATTAAGCAGAGACATGTTACAAGGAAATTTTATTCAGTCTTTTCTATATAACCATTTATAACTTACAGTTAAATAGCATTTTATGGTTACAAAGCCCTTTACATACATTATCTCATTTTATCATGATAGCAACATTATGAGTAAGTAGTATATTATTAGATGAGGTAAAGAAAACTTAAGTGATATAACAGATCAAAAGATTGGTGAGTGGTTAATACTGCTATGCAAGCCCAAGTTTTACTTCTAAGTCCAAGGTTCTTTCCCCCTTTCTTCTTTTTCACACAGAATCTGTAACTGTTGTGTATTTGATGTGACTACAATAAGCTAATGCAAGAATTCAGTTTCATACAGTTGGGAAATTACTTCAACCACAAGATAAAAGCATTATTAAAAATCACGGATAGAGAGCATCACACAAAAGTATCACACAAGTATTGATGCATCCAGATGACTACCTATGCCTCAGATATACAAGAAATTAGTTAGTTTAGATATTGCTTTGCAGATTCAAAAAACACCACGGATTGATTCCACCTCTTTTTCCCCTTTCCTCCTCTCCTTCTCATCTATGATTTCATTGGCATTCAAAACTATCCATGAGGAAATTCCATCAACAACTTCTCTACTACCTAGACATGTGGATAGTTGCCTAAAACGCTGCTTGATTGACAAAGTCAATGAATGTCAGGGCTAGAACTCAGGTTTTCTTGATCCTGAGGCATCCTTTGCATCAGTCATACTTCTTCATACAGAGTAATTTTTTCCTTTTTCTTCATACACTGATAATAAGTTAAAAGAAAACTAAAATTATGCACCAGGCTGCACCATGAGAAATAAATTTTTCCTTAGAAACACATTGTGATTGAATTCATTACTTGGGAAGCCCATTATTCAACAATGAACCCACCAAATAGAGAATTAGATTAGAAAGGCAGACTATCTAAATTGTTGGTTTTATTTTATGTCTCACTCTTTGTGACTCCTTTGGGGAGATTTGCTTGGCAAAGATAGTGGAGTGGTTTTCTATTTCCTTCTTCAGATTATTTTACAGATGAGGAATTAAGGCAAACAAAGTTAAGTGACTTGCCCAGGACCACACAGCTAGTAAGTATCTGAAGCCAGATTTGAATTCATGCAGATGAGTCCTGTGCCTCGATCTATTATACCACCCAACTCCCTGATTAGCTAAAGACAGCTCTGATCAGGCATTGTTTGTACAAAATTAAAAAGTTTTCCAATGCCCCAGATTTTTTAAACTTCTCATGTAGCTATGTAAGTTGGTCTTATCATTCACTATATCAAGATTCTAAACTGTTTTCTAACAGTGTTTTATATCAGCCCTCATTAACATAACAGACAAGATCCCAGATAACCATATCCTAGAATGTAACCAGACTACTAGCAAAGAAATGATGCTCACCCCTGAACAACTATGTGAAAAATTCAGCCTCCCCAGGCAGCTGTTTTACTCTGCATTAATGAGGAATAAAATTGCAAGCAGGGAAAACAAGAAGAAATACTTTAGGGATTCACAGAAGCCCAACCTCATGCAACATACCATAACTGTGGAAGGCTGGGAAACAGCTGCTGCCAAAAGATCAGCCAAATCTGAAGCTATAAGGAAAGGAACTGATCTGTTTGGAGGAAAAGGCTTCATGTCATCATGCCATTTGTGAAACATTGTTAAAAAAATGTCTGGACTGTGAGTGAGGAACTTGGCTTCTGGTCCCATTTTCTTTCCCTGGCTTGCTAACTTTACCTCTCTAGGATTTACTTCTCATCTGGAAAACAAAGGGGATGAGCCAGATGACCTTTCAAGTTCCTTCCAACTCTGATATTCGATGGTTCTGTGAACACTAAGAGGGCTTTCAGATGGTTGCTGTTATCGATAATCAAAACAAGGGCATCTGTGCTCAATATTAAAAGGATTCTTGGTCCCGAGATGACCTTTTTGGCCATGCATATGTTATAATTTCTTGTCAAACACGAGTGAAGTCAGAAACAGAACAATTATAAAGCATCCACTTTGTTGCAGTAATAAAAGTTTATTTAATCTACTTACCCCTAGAAAGTTAGTTTGATATGGATAGCTGGGCATTTTTAGTGCCTGTTATTTCTATGGCCTATTCTAGGGAACGTGCCAGAATGCTATTTCAGGGAGAAGAGTGATGAAATATGAAGATTCCTTTACTACCCAAGGCTTTATTTATATACTCAGCATCCCATTCAACTGTGAGTAAATTCAGAAGGTCCTGCTTATGAAGTTTTGTTCATAATAACTTTGTCAAGCTGTGCATTTCAATTTTGGGTCATCTATATCTATATTTTTTTTCAACCCAAATTCCCTTGTGAGCAAGTACTTAGTTATGAGGCTAATGGAAAACACCATGAACATATTTGTTTGGTTTCCTTCTACTAATCCCAAGCTAATTTTGCAGGATAGGGAAGGGGGTAGAAATAGTCAATCTTTTATGGAAGTTAATTATTTTATTACATTTTTTTCTACTCTTCAAGTTTTTACTAAAGTCCAATAATGACTAATTAATTGTTTCCATTATACCCTTCATTTTTAATGCGTGTCTTTCCCCTCATGAAACGAAAAAGAAAACATGGATGGACATCCAACCCAACAATTTACTTATTCATATGCCAATTAAGGGTGTGTGTGCGTGCGTGGTGCGTGTGTGTGTGTGTGTGTGTGTGTGTGTGTGTGTGAAAGAGAGAGAGAGAGAGATACACAAATATCCTTCTAAGGGAATTACATATATAGAAAATATGTATACACACATTTCTCAGTTAAAGGAACTATTCACACAGAAACACACACATTTTGTTGTTTGTCCTTCATTCTTGAAGAGGACCATGAAATAAGAAGGGTGTCAAGACATGCAAGTGAATTGAGTTAAATGAGATAGGAGTGTGCAAAGTCACCTGGCTCACTTCCCTTCTGGTTCCAGTGGGAAGATACAGGTCAAGATGACAAGAGATGACCCTAAATGCAATGGGAGACCTTGGCCTTTTTAAGCTAAAATCTTCAATCCCATTCAAGGATTAAGGGTAGGTAGGAATTAAGGCAAAAAATCTCTCTCACCTAGTCCCAGAAAAAATCTAAATAAATGAATCTGGGAGGGGAAGACCCTCAGGGTTTCTGGCCAAAGCAGAAATGATTGCTATACATCAGTCTGAATCAATCATGACCCAAACAATGACCAACTAGGACTTGGCCTAGGACCCACTGGGTGGCCAAAGAGAATCAGATTGGATTTAGTTTAAGGCCTGGCCTTTAAGAAAGAAATCTAGGCAATAAATTCTATCTCTCTCTAAGAGATCTATGAGATGGACCAATTGATTTCTTTTATCTATTTAACCATCATTCAACAGCAAACATTTAGGAAAAAGTTTTATATTGGGAAAGGGATGGTGTTTGGGAAGGCAAGAGTTATACATGTACATTTCTATGAAAATGTGTATTATTTATGAAACAAGAAAATCTACATCTAATTTAGTGGAGAGAATACCCGGCCTGGAGTTAGGAAAACGCAAGTTCAAATCCAACCTCAGATGCATCTTAGCTGTGTGATCCTGAGCAAAACATTTAATCTCTGATTGCCTTACAAAATTGATCCACTGGAGAATGAAATAGGCAAATTACTGCAATATCTTTTCCAAGGAAAATCCCAAAAGAGAACATAAATGGCTAGACACAATTGAACAACAAAATTTCTTAACACCTCTGAGTTTCTAAGTTTCCTTACTGATATATATCTCACTCTCTTCTAATCTGTCTGTAATTTGACATATGATTTTATCATCCAAAGGAAACTTTAGATTTCCTCAATTCTTATCATTTTTAGCCCTCTGTTATAGAAAGCATTGGCAATCTAGTGAAACTTATGGACTCTCAGAATCATGTTTTTTTTAAATATAATAAATAAATATAAAAATAAAGTAAATAAGTTACCTAATTATAAAGAAAACCAATTACATTGGTAGCATCAAAATATTTAATAAAAAAATTCATAGAACTAGACTTAAGAACACCAATTTCTTCCAATTTGTAATTACATCAAAGCATAGTATTTTCACCTTTTTGATTGTTATTTGCTTCCCCCCCCTTTTCTCTATAGTTCCCCCTCTGAATGCAGATTGCACTTTCTATCCCAAGTCTATTAGAATGAGGCAGCTATTATTGTAGGAGGCAGCTAGGTATGTCAGCAAATAGAATGCTGGGCCTTGAATCAGGAAGATTCATCTTCCTGAGTTCAAAAATGGCTTTAGAACCTCACTAGCTATGTCACTGGCCATGTCACTTAATCCTGTTTGCTTCAGTTTCCTTATCTGTCAAATAAGCTAGAGAAGGAAATGCAAAACACTCCAGTATCTTTGCCAAGAAAATCCCACCTGGATTCAAGAAGAGTCAGATATGACTACAAAACTATTGAAGGACTAATACCTGGAATGCCTTATTCCCTCATCTCTGCCTTAGTTTCCCTGGCTTTCTTCCAATTCTACTTTCCATAAGTACAAATCGGAAGAGATTAGAGGTTCTTAAGCCTAGTTTTGTGAATTTGTTTCTTAAATATTTTTATACTATGCCAATGTAATTGGCTTTCTTTATAGTCAAGTATTTTATTTTATTCATTTAAAAAATGAATGAGGAGTCCATAAGTTTCACTAGATTGTCAAAGCCTTCTATGACACAAGGAAGATTTAAGAACCATTGAGCAAGACAATCTTTAAGTTACCTTTCAATTTTTAGTTTTCTTTCTTGATTTTAATATTGATAACATATAATTAAAGCCTTTTGTGGAATAAAAAGCACTTTAATCATTATATCCTATGGAAATAAGTAATAGAAGATAGGATTCTTATTTTATAAATTTACAGAGCTTAAGTGAACTGCCCATGGTCATGGAACCATTAAATATATGATCCAGAATCCAAACCCAGATCCACAGATCCATGGTTTAAATTAGACATATGATTACACTTTCACCTCAAGCTGAGATCTAGTGGATAATTGAATAAAGAAGCTCAGAAAAGTGCCTGAATTATGAAAACTTACTAAAAGAATATATTGGAGGGATATAGGACTGATTATTAAAGAAAATAATTAACAGGACAAAGAGATCATTATATACTTCAACAACATACTATATGATGATCAATTCTGATGGACGTGGCCCTCTTCAACAATGAGATGAACCAAATCAGTTCCAATAGAGCAGTAATGAACTAAACCAGCTATACCCAGCAAAAGAACTCTGGGAGATGACTGTGAACCACTACATAGAATTCCCAATCCCTCTATTTTTGTCCACTTGCATTTTTGATTTCCTTCACAGGCTAATGGTACACTATTTCAAATTCCGATTCTTTTTGTACAGCGCAATTGTCAATGCTGTGAAATTACCCATATAATAAAAAAAAGAAAGTAGTTAACATAAAAATGGGTTAGGATAATATTCAGGTTTGATAATTTTAAAAACATTTATATAACTAGATTAAATATTAGACTTCAAATTAAGAAGTTTCTAATGTGCCCCTGAGTCACTATTATCTTAGTGATGTGATGGATTGTTTTCTCTCTAAAATAGAATTTTAAATGACCATCATTTAAAATTTTTTTTGATAGATCAAATGGCCTAACAGCATTGAATGGTGGTTGAGCCAACAAAAATTGAATCACATATAAGTTATTTCAAATAACACTGCAAAAGAATGTATTAGACAGTTTTCTGACACCTAAAGTTATACAAAAAACCTCCATTTTTAATTTTTTTAATTAAAGGTGTTTATTTTCAAAACATATGCATGGTTATATTCTAAATTTCTTCTCTTCCTCTCACCCCCTCTCCTAGATGGCAAGTAACTCAATATATGTTAAACATGTGCAATTCTTCTATACATATTTATTTTTTCTTTTTTTTTCTTTCTTTTCTCTTCCTTCCTTCCTTCTTTTCTTTCTTTTTTCTTTTTGCTTTGCTGAGGCAATTGGGGTTAAGTGATTTGCCCAGGGTCACACAGCTAGGAAATACTAAGTATCTGAGGCCAGATTTGAACTCAAGTCCTCCTGACATCAGGGCTGGTGCTCTATCCACTGTGATATCTAGCTGTCCCTCTATACATATTTCTACAATTATCGTGCTGTACAAGAAAAAAACTGCACAACAATAACAAAAAAGAAAAAAAAAGGAAAAGGAAAAAATGAGAAAGAAAACAAAATGCAAGCAAACAAAAAGAAAAAGAGTGAAAATGCTATGTTGTAATGCACACTCAATTTCCACAGTCCTTCCTTGGGTGTAGATGACTACCTTCCTCACAAGATCACTGGAATTGGCATCAATCATCTCATTGTTGGAAAGAGTCACATCCATCAGAATTTGTATTATATTGATCTTGCTGTATACAATGATCTCCTGGTTCTGATCATTTCACTCAGCCATCAGTTCATTTAGGTCTCTCCAGGCCTTTCTGAAATCATCCTGTTGGTCATTTCTTACAGAACAATAATATTCCATAACATTCATATACCACAATTTATTCAGTCATTCTATAATTGATGAGCATCTGTTGAATTTCCAGTTTCTGGCCACTACAAAGAGGGCTGCCACAAACATTTTTGCACATGTGGATCCCTTTCCCTCCTTTAAGATCTCTTTGGGATATAAGCCCAGTAGAAACACTGCTGGATCAAAGGGTCTGCACAGTTTGATAGTCCTTTAGGCATAGTTCCAAATTGCTCTCCAGAATGGTTGAATCAGTTCACAATTCCATCAATAATGTATTAGTGTCCCAGTAGAAAACCTCTCTCTTTTGACAGCAGCTTACCCAGGCTCTTCACTTTATATTCACAATAAAATGGATTCTGACCCATTTATACATCACTAAAATCTTCAGTTTCACAAGGCACCATTAGTACTGACCATGTGACTTTCCCCTAAGTCTCATAGGTATTGCTATCTGTCATGCCATTGGCAGAACCCTTGGGCTTTGCAACTAGACTTTCCTACACTTATTGTTAATAGTTATAGTTAAATAATTAAAAGGTGATGTCTGAGAGCAGGAATTTTTCTATTTTATTCATTTTCCTATTTGTATTCCGAGAATTTAGCATAGTGTTTGGCACATAGTAAAAGTTTAATATAAATGCATTTAAAAATCTTTATTCTGACAAGGAGTCCGTAGGCTTAATGAGAATATCAAAGGGGTTCATGACATTAAAAAAAAAGAGAGAGAGAGAGATTAAAGTCCTGCAATAGACTGAAAGGATGGGAAACCTAAGATGTCTATCATCTAGAACTGGTTTACTGTTAATTTTTTTCAATTGGTATTTATAACTCAGAAAGAGGCAAATTCTACAATTCAGGGCTTGATTTATTATTTTGTTTCTTATCTGGACTTAAGGAAGTATCAATAATGTAAATTAAACTCTAAAATGTGACACATACAGGATTGTAACCCTCTCTCCTTCCTGTTTTTAGCTGGACAGCTGATTTTTAAACACTTATTAGCAAGCTCTTGCCTGGTACTATGTCTTCACACATAGCAAGTGTTTAATAAATGTTTAGAAATTACTTGATTAATATGAAAAGTAGGGAAAGAATTAGTGACATTACAGCATAAAATTTGATTTATTAGGACCATGCTTATTTAGAATTTTTTCCAATTCAGATCGAGGTTTTTAAAATTTTATTATTGCCTTCTCTATAAGACTTAGAAGGATATGTTATTTCCAGGTAAAGAGTTCCTATAGTAGTGAGGGAATTGTCTACATCATTCTTAAAGTTATTATAGATATACATGTACTAGCACGAGCACACTCACACATACACACATATATTTCTCTCCCCCTCTCCTTACCACTTTGTATCAGGTCTTTCTTGTTTGCTATTTGCATAGAAATATTTGCACTTGTTTGCAATGTGGAAACAATACAGATGTCAGTTTAATAATGGTTTAGGCAAGTGATGAGGAATTACTTAGTATTTGATGTAGAGTACCCCTGCTATCCCATATACCCTGAATAGGTCTTTGACATCACAGACAGGAAGAAAAGTCCTTTATACATTGAAATATTAATTGCAGAAATGTTTGTAGTGCAAAGAACTGGTCAGAAAGGAGATGACCTTTGCTGTACAAACGGAACAGCCTCAAATTTGGGTCATAGGTCAATATAGTTCTTTGTTTTTCTAATTTTCCTAAAAAATGATAGCAATCTAATATTTTACTTTTATTTGCATTTTATTGACTAGTATAACATTTTTAAAATAAAATTGAAATTGGAGCTAGTATTAGTATGAAATATTCATGTATATTCCAATTTACATTATTTAAACTTATAATTATGTAAAATATGAAAATTGGTTCCAGCCAGCCCAATGGGAATAGATATTTGGTGAAAATTTGAATAATTGACATTTTAGGAGGATTCGTTGTTTTCACTAATTGGGACCTAGCTTTGTTTCACTATTGATAAATGTAAATGAAGATGAAATAATAAAATCATTTTGGGCATAAGAAAGCTTGATATTTATAATAACGGAACATTTTTTTCACTGTCAATACATTGCTATTGAGGAAAAATATAAATATGTTATTATTATTTTTTTATTAATAGTTTCTATTTACCAGATATATTCATGGGTAATTTTACAACATTGATAATTGCCAAACCTTTTGTTCTAATTTTCCCCCTCCTCCCCCCCCAGGTGGCAGGTTGACCAATACATGTTCAATATGTTAAAGTATAAATATGTTATTATGAGAAAAGATTTGGGGACAGAAGAGAGTAAGTCTAATATTATTGTATAGTGATTATATGGTCTTGTAGCCAGAAAAAATCTGGCTATGACATGCAGTGGCAAGGTCTCTTAATCTCTTGAAGTTTTCTGCAACTGTCTAGGAATATTAAATTCAGGGAAAGTGCCAAAATGGATTGATAATGAAAATTTCCTCTTCCAGAAATTCCCTATATGAATGATCATAGGTCTAATCCTTATTTCTATCATGGGAAAATGTAATAGAAATGCATTTTTATTGTTGTGATGGTGGAGAGAAGTGTTAAGTTCTCTGAGGAATGTGCAAAGAGGTATATACCACACAGTAACATGAAAAAAAAAAAGTTTCTCTAGGTATAGGAAAAATCTTTTTTTGTTTTAAATATAGGATGTAAATAGCAATCCTGACCATCACTCCTACCTACTACTTTTTAATAGAAAAAAAAAAGATCATAAATGAATTTTTGAAGCTATGTTATGCATTTTTTGTTTTTAAAAAGTGTGTGTATATAACATACATGGTTATGCATATGAATAATTTAACTTGATAGTATCAACATTATTCTTATTTTTGTACTCTTTGAAATGGTCTGCTTTTCTTTTTTTTAATGCTTTTATTTATTATTTTTGTTGACTCCTTTCTCTGCTTCAAAAAAATCATTATCACTACTTTTTTCATAGCTCTCCCCTAACCCCCAAATAAAACTTCTCCTGTAATAAGCATTATTAAATGAAAAAACATCAATATATTATTAATATCTAAGAATATGTGCTCTAGAACATAAATTCTTTCATCAAAAAATCCAGAAAATGCTTCATCATCACTTTTTTGGAGTTGTGATTGGGCATTACGTTGATTTGCATCTTAAGTCTTTCAAAGTGGTTTTCCATCAACCATGAATTTTTCCACTTCTACCCATTTCCTTCCACATGAGTTCATGCAAATCTTCCCAGGTTTATCTGAATCCCTTCTTCCCATCATCTTTCTTAGCAAAATGACATTCCATTATATTTATATCCCTAATTTGTTTAGCTATTTCCCAACTGATTAACAGCTAACAAAGTAAAACAAAAACAAAAACAAAAAACTTTGCTACAATAAAAAAAATCCTATGATATATATATTTTAACATATGGTTCTTTTATCTTTGTATTTGACCCCTTTACATTCCAAACCATTTAGAAAGCATTATACATGTCACTTTTTTCTGCCCTCCAAACTAATGGAACCTACATTAGTAGGCTTACTAAAAAGAGGCAAGAACAAATTAACAATCTATAGACACTAAGAAGCATACATAAATATGGAGAGGCTATTTCTTCAAGTAATAATCAAAATATAGCTAATAGAAGTCAATAAATCTTAGAAGAACATAGAAAGATAATAATAATTGATACTGAGATAGTGTTTAAAACTTTATAAATCTTTTTATATATATTATTGAATTTGAGCCTCACAACAACCCTATGAGGTAGATGTTTCTGGTATCATAGTCAATAAATACTTATTAAGCATCTGCTGTGTTATAGCTAGTGTGCTAAATATTGGGCATACAAAGACAGCCTCTCTACAAGGAGCTTGCAATCTGAGGAGGAAGACAACACACAAATAGCTATGTAGAAACAACATATGCATGGTAAATTGGAGATAATCAACAAAGGGAAAGTATCATTACTGAGGAGAAACTGGAAAAGCTTTTTAACTGAGACATGAAGGCAGCAGGGGAAGAAATTATATTTCAGATTGCTTCCTTCCACTTAATGTTACCTTCCCACTGCTCTTTTTTAATTATTCCCTATTTATCCAGTACATATTTTGATTTACCTACATTTTTTGCATATTTTCTCAACTCATTAGACTTTAAGCTTCTTGAGGAAAAAAAAAAGATCATGTAGTCCAAAAGTTTCATTTTTAATAAATGAGGAAACTGAGGAAAAAAGCTAAAGCCTCTTTTCATATTTTTTGAACTTAATACAATAGAAACTTAATAAATGTTTATTGATTGATAAATATACATAAATATGAGGTGCCTTTATATTATGTAATCTGAGAAAAACATAAAAATGCTACCAGTTAGCATTGATATAGTGCTATAAGTTGTGTAAAATGCTTTACAAATATTTTATCCTCAAAAACAAACTACTGAGGTAGATGCTGTTATTATCTCCATTTTACAAAGGGAGAAACTAAGTCTGAGAGGTTGTGATTTTCAGCATCATACAGCTAATAAGCATTTGAGATCAGATATAAATGTCAGTATTCTTATTTGCTCTATATCCTCTGTACCATCTAATTACCTAGCAAATTAATATTTGTAGCACATTTTCCCTTATACTTCAACAGAAACTTTTTATATTAATGAAGATTTAAAAATACCTTATACTTTTACTTGTGCTCCTTATTGAACCCCATTGTTACATCGTTTCTGTACTAATTTTTAAATAGAACTTGAGCTTGATATCATGTTTCTGTAAAAAGTATATAGTTATCACAATCTACTCTTAGTGCCACATTTTAAGAAGGATATCATTAATGAATAATAGGACCAAAGGAGGGCTGCAAACAATAAGAAGTAGTATTGAGAGAAGAAAAATGCAGGGCGGGGTGGGGGAATGGTATCTGTCCTCAAGTATGTAAAATACTTTCATGCAAATTATTTATTCTGTATGATACCAGAGGATAGAAATAAGATCTGTAGATAGAAATTACAGGAAGGAAGATTCCTCCTCATTCTAAGGAAGAGCTTTCTAACAAACAGAGTTGTTCAAAAATGATAAGGGCTGAGTTATAAGATAGTGGGTTCTCCATTACTAGAAGTGCTCATTCACACTTTTATTCAGCAAATATTTATTGATTGCATATTCCAGAAAATCACACACACAGACTCACAGACTTTCTTTCTGTTGTGGATATTCCAGAGGAGTGATCAATATTAGATAGAAATTTGGATTCTGTTCCCTTCCAACTCTAAAATTTTATTCTGATCTTTTTTGATTCACATAAGATTGCAGGATAAAATGCCAAAAGGAACTCCAGAGATCAAATTGTCCAAAAATTTCATTTTTAATAGATGGGGAAACTAAGGCAGAGAGAAGCTAATTGAAGCGTCCCAGGTCACATAGTTATTAAGTGTCTGATATAGAATTTGAACTCAACTTTTTTCTGCCTCCAAGCTCAGCTCTCTATTCACTGCAGTACCTAATTGATTTCCTCTTAAATTTAAAGTTTTTAACATTCATTTAAATTTTTTTTTGGTTCTAAATTCTCTCTCTCCCTTTAGTCCCACCTGTATCCATTCGAAAGATAAGCAATATAAAAACTATCATATGTATGAAATCACACAAATTTTTTTCAGCGAATTGACCTCTAGTAGGTTTATAATAAACTCTTAAAATTATTAGATGCTATGGCTGACACCTTCTATTAAATTTTCCCCATGTATTTTTTTTTCTTGTAACAAGTAACATTTACAACTTGTTTATATTATTTTTAAATAGCTCAATAATTGGAGAAAGCTAGATGTTTTATCAAATGGACAAAAAATATTTGGGTACTTGAATTATTTTTTTTTATATGGATGCGTAATATTGAGTATACATAGTCTACTAAAAAGAATGCTGTACTTAATTTCCTGGTAACCATAGCTGCAACCTTTAAATGTTTAGTTCTCTATTATAAACTACCTTCTGCATTGTATCAAAATGTTTCACCTGACAAGGGTGATCTTTTAGATTCTTAATAGTAGCGCAAGTTCAAATCCTCAGGCCTCCTGCCAAAATGGAAGAAAAAGTTCCTCTTTTCTTTTACTACCCACTGAAGAAAGAGATGTCCAATGACTAAGAGATAGATCTCTCACCCTTTCATGGACAATTCTACAATGTAGTAACTATACAATATGAAAAATATGGTGATACCATAACGTTAGGGTCAGATACCTGAGTTCAAATTTAAGATCTATCATGTACTATGTCTACATCCCTATGCAAGTCTATCAGTTTTTCTAAGTGATCTATGTAGTAGCAAAGTAGTGTGAGTATCAAGTGGGATAATGTATGTAACGTGCTTTGGAAGCCCAAAGTTCTCTATAAATGTTGTTATTCAGTCATGTCCAACTCTTCTTGATCTCATTTGAAGTTTTCTTGGCAAAGACAATGGAATAGTTTGCCATTTTCTTCTTTATTTCATTTTTACAGATGAGGAAACTGAAACAAACAGGGTTAAATGGCTTGCCCAGAGTCACATAGAGTGTCTGAGGCCACATTGAATCGGGAAGATCAATCTTCCTGATTCTAAATCTAGTGCTGTATCCATTAAGCCACTCTAGCTGCCCTTATGCTATTATTATTTTGAATAATAATAGGGACATAGTGATAGATTCTACATCTTTTATCTATGTATCATTCAATTAATCAGCTGGGAACTGTACTAGAGATTGGAAACAAACAAAAGTCAAAAAAAATTGCTTTTAAAGAGCTTATAGGCTTTGTGGGATGGGGACATAAATATATATATATATATATATATATATATATATATATATATATATATATATATATATATATATATATATATATATATGCATATACTAAATAGTCATAAAAGAAACATGATATAACTTTTTGAGGCACAAACAGCTAGTGAGACCACAAATTTCTTCATATATAGTATTTGAGCTCAATCTTGACAACAACTTGGGGTTTTTAAAAGCAGAGATGAGAATTTTGAAAAGGTTCATTTCGGTTCAGAATGATTACTTTTTGGTTATAGCAAGTCTGGAAAACCATCTGTTAAGTTAAATGGGGTTTGAAGTCTGTATCAGGGAAGGATTATTTACAATGATGAAATTACAGATCTTAATGAGTTGTACATTAATAAACTAAGTAACACAAGTTTTGTCAACTATTTGATTTTTGATTCAAATGAGATAGCAGGTAAAAGTCTAACAAAGGGAAACATAATGTGGTTTATT
The DNA here is from genome assembly GCF_048593235.1 of Sminthopsis crassicaudata. Lineage (NCBI taxonomy): Eukaryota > Metazoa > Chordata > Mammalia > Dasyuromorphia > Dasyuridae > Sminthopsis > Sminthopsis crassicaudata. The sequence continues at coordinate 220,945,088 of NC_133619.1, read as the reverse complement.
ATTGATTTTTCATATATTATATAGCAATAGAAATAAACAATCAACAGATGATTTAAAATATCCATATCTTAAAGGTATAGGTTCATTGTCATTGAATAATGCAAGTGGAATAGATCCTTTCATGTACTGATCCTTTTTATAGGTAAAGTTCTTGAATAATTTTGAGTAATCACAGTGCCAGTTGGGTTACTTCTTTTTATATTGGTCTATCATATATCAATTCTCTCTCAAAAGAATTCTCAGTGTACCACTTGGAGTCTCATGAAGAACTCAGCACTGTGGTATAATTTGAACCTTTATCCCAAATAGATAACCTGATTAGGAGAAAGACAGAACTCTGTGCACCCTTTCCCTTTTTTTCATATGGCAAAAATTGCCAGCAAAAGAAGAGAAAATAAGTGATTTAGTAAAACATTGGAAGATTAGAGAGAAAAGCAAGTATTAGAGACATTGGCATGCACATAAGAAACTCCTACAATCTAATTATTGACTATGAGGTATTGATAATGGTTTTCCTTCTAAGACATGGCCACAAAAAAAATCGACAGAATTAGACACTACCAAACTCTACATTGAACCGCATAAAAATGTCAAATAAACTGGCCTTAAATATGTTTAACATCCATTCTTCCTTTTCAGCACAAGTAAGTCTTCAAATGAATAACATAGCAAAGAAATACAAGTGCATATGCCTTCAGAGAGTAATCTGAAATAAAATAAATCTCTTGTTTTTGATTAGATAGAGAATTTTTGGCTGACTCCCAAATCAACTCTACATCCTAAACTACTTTGGTTTGGTTTTTTGTTTTGTTTTGTTTTGTTTTTAATAGAGGTGAGCAGAAGGGAAAAATAATCCATAAAATTCATGGTGTTGTAGAAAATAGAAACATTTTCTAGTATTACACGCTTCTCAATGATACAGGCTAACAGCTGATGGTTTTGCCTTCTCTGTTACAACTGATTTTTGCTACATGAAATTTAAAAAAAATCAGAGTTATTCATAGCCCTGGAAAAAGCACCTCATTTTACAAATGAGGAAACGGAGGTTCAAGGATTCATAGGTAGTTTAAAGTAGAGAACAGCCTAGAACCTAGAACTTGGAACCCAGGGATTGACAGGTAGTTTAAAGTAGAAAACAGGTTCATAGTACCAGTCAAAAAAGAAGCAAAAACAGTTTGTTTAATGGTAAACAATCCATAAACTTAAAGCTTAACTCTTTTATAAAAAAGAGAGAGAGAACACACACACACACCTTATCATTTTTTAAATACCTGATTTGTTTTCCAACAGTTATAATTACTACTCTTTAATTCAGAGCTATGGCAATTCATAGTGTCCATGAAGTCAAGTAAAATAAACATGCTCATATCCTGAACTGACAAACAACATTTATCCAGAATCTTTTAGCAACAATCAAGCCAATTATACACACCCCTGCTTCATCTGCTATAGACTGCTCATTTCCAGTCTGCTACCATACTGACATAAAAACAGTCTAAAAATAAAAGCTGGTTAGATATCCTGACCTGACCATGGCATACATGATAATTAAGCAATGACAGTGGCAAATATTTATTTTTCCCCCGGCTCTTTGTCTCAAAGATTTTAACTAATGCCAAAAGAGTTACCTGTTCATCCTAAGAATTTATTACAAAAACAAAGGTGATACACATGCACACATGCTGCTTACCCATGAACTAAAATTCAGCTGCACTTCTGCTGTCCCTCTCTATTTGGATCTTGTTATTCTTGAAGAAAGAAACTTAAGGCTGATTTTATTTTTTTTTGTGTGAAAAAAATGCAGTTGTCCTGAAAACTGCATATCAAGTGTCCTGAGAAAAAAGCCCAGCTGGAGCTGCTATGCTCCCAGGATACCTTCTATTGCCAGAGACCTCCACTATCATGAATCTTGACACTAGAGTGGAGAAAAAAGGTGAAATCGTTTCATTTAACCAGCAAGAAGCGCTTGTCACTTCAGAGAAGTAGCAAGCTGTGTCACTGAGTGAGGGACTCTGCGTGTGTGTGCGTGTGCGTGTGTGTGTGTGTGTGTGTGTGTGTGTGTGTGTGTGTTGCAGAAAGGAGGTGGACGGAGGGAGAAGGGAGGGTAGAGAAAAGATGCAGAGAAATAGAAACTACATTCTCTCCTCCTCGTTTCAATGGGATGTTTTTGCAGGAATATAAGGGCAGCTCAGAAGAGCTTGTCTCCCATAGGGGAAAAAAAAAAATATCTCTTCCACATGAATCTACCAACAGTAACTAGCCTGTAACTGTGCAGACTTTCCTTATTAGGAATCAGTCAAAAAATGTTGGAAGCCTCTGGTAAAATCCCTCTGAGCATGGTAAAGAACATTTGACATTTCTTCTGTCTTAAGATATTTACTCAAGTTTTCATGTTGTATTTGAAAACTATCCCCTCCATTTTTTCTCTAACATTATTCTAAACATAAACAATAACAGCATTTTTTCATTCTTTTATAGTGAAGCACAAACACATGGGATGAATTGTATGTTCTTCATGGAACAATAGTCCTTGAAAAATAGCTCATTTCCTGTTAGGATTACTAAGTGAGAACTGAGGTTGTCTGGATAGTTACAAGGTGAGAACTCAGGTTGACTTGGTAGAAGGAGCAAGCCCATTGGCTGAAGTGGTTCTTCCCAGAAGCCCTTGCATTATCCCACGCCCATTCTCTGGGAGAATAAAAGAGAGAGCACTGGGCGCAGAGAGCAGATCGGCCTGGAGAAGGATAAGAGCTGGAGGAGATTCAGAGCCAGGATTCAAGAGAAAGACTTTCTGCATTACATCAGGCCTGACGGGGCTCTCTGCAGGAAGGGAAGTCACTTCTAAGGACAAGAGTTAACAGCAACTGCCTGGAGACAACGGTTCATAGGCTCAACAGGAACAGATTTCACTTCTCCAGGGAGTATCTCAGTAGTCTCTACTGCACACAACTCTATTTTTCCCTGTTCGGGCGCCAAATTGCGAAGGTCTGGTCTAGCTCCTCTTGTCAGGATAAGCAAAAGTCCTCGCCCCACGTTGGGCGCCAAATGTAGCGAGCTGTGGTCTCCAGAAGCTGCCGGATCGCTCTCTGGTAAGAGATCTGCTGTGTCTACTCAAATCTTTCAGACAGATTCTTCTTCCTGTAATGAACCGTTGTCTCCAGGCAGTTGCTGTTAACTCTTGTCCTTAGAAGTGACTTCCCTTCCTGCAGAGAGCCCCGTCAGGCCTGATGTAATGCAGAAAGTCTTTCTCTTGAATCCTGGCTCTGAATCTCCTCCAGCTCTTATCCTTCTCCAGGCCGATCTGCTCTCTGCGCCCAGTGCTCTCTCTTTTATTCTCCCAGAGAATGGGCGTGGATAATGCAAGGGCTTCTGGGAAGAACCACTTCAGCCAATGGGCTTGCTCCTTCTACCAAGTCAACCTGAGTTCTCACCTTGTAACTATCCAGACAACCTCAGTTCTCACTTAGTAATCCTAACAATTTCCTAAACAGAGTTTGCCATGGTCAGAGTGAATATAATGACATGGCTGTGTTTAAAAGAGGTGGGGGCAGGGGGAAGTCAAGAGGACAAGATCAAGACAAGAAGACACTCTGAACAACCAATTATGTTGATCACAGTCACCCTCCACATGGCATCTTACCAAATAATAACTCTATAAATGACATATTTTGTTTCCCAGTTGATATAAATTTATGGTTCTCTCTCCATTTCTTAAACTAATTCTACTAACAAAAGACCCATTGTGATTATAGTTCATAAAATAAACAGAAAATGATTTAGCAAAAGCCTGCTGATATGACATTGAAGAAGCTAATAATTGCTTTTAAGAATCATTAAGATTAATAGTCATTTGATATAAGTCACACTCTCCAGCTGTAGCCTTTTGCATTTGCTCACATCAGGAAAGAATAAAAAACAACAATTGATGTTAGATAGTGTTGCCATAGTAAACTTAGTTAAACATTAATGAGTCTCAGAATATAATCAATTTTGTTCAAAAGAATAATACAAGTCAAATCCTATTACAACAAATACCATTAAAAAAAAAGAAACAAAACAAAAACAAAAACAAAATCTCCTCTGTATTATGAACTCACTTCCCAAACATAACACTTCAAATAATATTGGATACACAAAGTTCTAGTACACCAAAAGTACTGAACAGTCCCTTGGAGTTCTTTATGATAGTATTTGATCTGTGATTATGTACTTCTGTCTTTCTTACTTTCCTCTTCCCAAACCCCCCCACCCCAAACCTGGTTCTCAACCTCTTTCCTAACTAAGCTTTTTTTTTTTTTTTTTTTTTTGATCAGGACTCACCACTGAAACAGAAGTCTAAGTTTAATATCGGAACTAACATATGTCATAATTGTTCACAGTACATTGAAATCTAGTGTTGGACTATGTTTTCTGAGGACAGATAATCTGACTAAATTTGGAAGATTCATCACTAGGCTGATTGAAGATAGGTGAATGTTCACAGACTTTCTCCAGGACAATTGACTAAATTAGTGAGACTTCTGATCTCCACTGATGATGGTATAAAAGGATGAAAAATATTTGCAAAGTCCCCAATAACAATAAACATTTCTTTAACAGTATAACAATTCTTCAAGGAAGATAATGCAAGCATATGGCTCACAGATAAGGAAAAAAAAGCAAAAGGCACTTCAGAGATTTATAGCTGGTTATACTGAAGATGTTTGAGAAGAATGTAGAGGGGGGGAAGGAGGGAGGGAGGGAAAGAGAGAGAAGGGGGGAAAGAGGAAGGAAGGAAGGGAGAAAGAGAGAGAAGACAACACATATATGAAGAAAAAACCAAATCCTTTCACAGGGTTGGCTAACATTCACTTAATGAACACAAATGGATGGTCAAGGAATAAAATCTCTTTACCTTTTGTCCCAATATAAATCAATTGACAATAATTTATTGTATTCCTATTTTGTGTAAGGCACTACATTTGGTGCTCTGGGGAACACATTGTGTCTTATGGTGAATAAGACACAATGTTTATCCTCACTGAGCTTGGGCTCTAATTGGAGGACAAAGAATGATCTAGTCAAAAAATATAGGCCTATCATTCAAGACAATAAAACATTTAATTGTAAACCAAACAAGCGCTACAGACAGCAATTGGCATTAAAGCTTTGAAGAAGGAGAAAATAGTTGTTTGACAAATATGGTAGGCAATATCTGCTCATTTTCAAGAGAAAAAAAAAAAAAAAACAGACTGCTCCCAAGAAGCTTGCAAAGGAGTGGGTCACAGGTATAAGAATATATAATTATAATATAATATAAATTACAATATAACAACCACAGGTATTAGTTTTAAGGCATCTGACCTAAAAGTATACTGCAATGTCAAATAACATTTCTCATAAATAGGACAATTTCTTCAAATTAATAGTTGTGGGAGACTGTATCCTCACCAAGTCTTGTGAAACCCATTATCTGTTTTAAGAATGGTGCCAAGTCAAGTCCATAGAGGATATGCAAAAATGGAAAAGAAGTGTCTCCTGAGAGATTTTTGGATGTTTTGGACAGATGGGTCTAAGCTAGATAAACAAAAAAGTGGAGATAAGGAATTCCCTCAAATGTTTTCTTTCATGACTTAAATATCAACTATGTGAGTTTTACCAAATAACAAGACAAGAAAGTCACTCAAGAAACCTTGGGAAAAATTATGCCCACACATGTGTATTATATATGTATGTATATATGTGTATATACAAATATAACACATAGATACATATAATAATTAGATTACAATCTAGGAAATAACTGTAAATAAAGGAGAAGAGGAGAGAGAAGAGTATTTTATCAGTACCATTACCCCAGCCTTTATAGGCTGAGAATATCTACTCTGTTGTCAAAATTCTGAGTCTTCACTTTGGTTCCACCTTTATTGTCCCATGTGATTTAGCACTTAAGTCTATACATTTCTGGTTGCCAATATTAATTGGGGTGAGTAAATTCAGAGAAGAACATTATATGACCATTTTAAACTATTTTTAATTTAATCAAACAGCCACCATAAACAAACAAACAAACAAACAACAACAGCACAACTTTATAAGTCCTGAAACTTTAGAGAAACTATTGACCTACATGGATTTGGAATGTCAAACTTAAATAAAAAAATAAATCAAATTTATAGTTATGGTGGCATTTTGAATTGAATTGAAGCTCTGGTTTTACCATCTCTATGACCTTGCCCAATTCATTTCACTTCTCTAGAGATCAGTTTATTCATTTATAGAATGAACTATATGCTTTCTAAGGGTAGTATGCTATAGATTCTATAAAGTCGTCCTTCCTATAAATGTGATGAATCGAAATATTTTTGATGTTGTAAAATTTTACAAGGGACCACTAGATGGAACTCTGGATAGAGTTATGGGTATGTTGTCAGGAAGACTCATTTCCTGAGTTCAAATCTGGCATCAGACACACCAGCTCAGTGACCCTGGGCAAGTCACTTAACCTTGTTTGCCTCAGTTTCTTCATCTATAAAATGAGTTGGGGAAGGAAATATCAAACCAATCCAGTATCTTTGCCAAGTAAACCCCATTAGGGTTCCCAAAAAAGTCAGTCATGACTGAAATGATTCAATAACAACAAAAATTCATTTTTTTTACACTTAATAATTTAGAGGGGGAATTATTTCTAGCTTAATTTTTCTAGCTTTAATTGTTCCTATTTTGTTAAGACCAAATGTCAAAGCTCTGGATATCATGGTTTGGAAATAGTGCATTAATTCCTTCTTTCTCAAACTGTGCTGTGAGAAGCACTGAAAGACCAAGCTTTTGTGTTTTTTTTTCTTAAAGATGAAATTTACATTGTTTAAGGTATTTAAATAATAATTTTTAGAGAATTTTACTGTAAGAGTTCTGCCAATTTTTCATTTAAATAGAAGAGGTGTTATCACTATGGAAAAGATTGACAGCTATTGTACTAAATTAAACTGAATAGATTTTGGGGCTATAAAACTGTAGTATGGCTTCAATAGAATATCTTTTGAGAGGCTTAGGTAGCTAGTTAGTTGGCACAGTGGATGGAGCGAGTCCTGTATCTGGAGTCAATGTTTGAGTTCAGACTCAGCCTCAGATCACTTAATAGTTGTGGATTCTTGGGCAGATCATTTAACCCCTGTCTGCCTTAGTTTCCTCTTCTGTAATATGAAAAAATAACTCCTATCTTCCAGGGTTGTTGTGAAGACAAAATGAGATATTTATAGAACTCTATATGCAATTCTTAAAGTACTATATTAATGCTAGCTATTATACTTTTCTGATTAAGGAGGCAAGTTAATTTTATTTACATATTTCTATATGCCTCAAGTTCAATGATAAAGATATATGGTGCAGCAGTTAAGCTAACAGATAAATTCTTTAAGTGTCCTCACAACTTATTAATGAATTGGTAGACTCAGTTCAGCAAAGCCAACCACAGGAGAAAAATATCTAAAAGATACTGAGATGCCTAAATAGCATTACCAAAGACTGGAGAACCAAATCCGAAATCAGATAGTTACTATTCAGCAGGAAATAAACCAAGCCCTGAGGTTAGATGGATATCTTATTTACAGAGAAGAAAAACTCAGTATTAAAAACTACTGGACAACAAAGACTGTTGCAAGTTAGAATTGATAGAAGCATGAAAAATTACCCTCTTTTTCATACTCTATCATATTTTAGCACTTTTTTTTGTTATTTTAAAGTAGCCAATTCCTCTTTTAACACTGAAAAAGTATTTCTTTCTCAGAATAGTTATTTATTCAAAAGTCTCTACCCACATTTGAAAATCTTTCTATTTGGAAAGTTAGTCAATCAATAAGGATTTATTAAGTGTGCCTAGCATGTGAATAGAAGGTAGCTAGATGGTTCAGTGGAGAGAGCTCTGGGGTAGACATGAGTTCAAAAATGGCCTCAGACATTCCTAACTGTGTGACTCTGGGCAAGTTTCTTAACCCTGTTTGCCTCAGTTTACTCATCTGTAAAATGAGCTGGATTAAGAAATGGCAAACTACTTCATTATTTTTGCCAAGAAACCCCAAATGGGATCATGAAGAGTCAGACACAACTGAAATGACTAAACAAGAAAATTAAAATGATAATAGCTAGCAATTATATAGGGCTTTAAAGATGACAAAGAACTTCATAAATATTGTTTCCTCTGATCCTCATGACAACCCTGGGAGGTAGAAGCTATTATCCTTATTTTATAAAAAAAGGAATCTGAGGCAGATAGTTTAAATGGCTTGACTTGGTCATATAGCTAATAAGTGATACAAACTAGTTTTGAATCAGATTTTCCTGACTCTGGGTCCTAAATTCTGCTCACTGCACCACCTCACTTCCTGTTGAAAAATAAATTAGGTAATTAACTTAAAGGCTACTTCAATAATAGTCTGAATAAGAAATTAAGGGAGCCTGAACTAAAGTGGGGTATGTATGAGTAGAAAAATGTTTAAAAAAATTATTGCCAAAGTGGATGGAGTGAAGAAGGAGAGTAAAGAGTTAAGAATGATTCTGGAGTTTCAAACTTGGGTAAATGAAAAGATAGCAGTGCCTTGGACCGAAATAGGGAAGTTAAGAGGAGGGGTGAGTTTAGGGACAAACATGAGTTCTGTTTTAGATATGTTGCTTTTGAGATGCCTACAGGGCATCCAAGGAAATATAATCTGCTGAAAATTTAATTTGGTCAACAGGAAAATATATTAGATCACAGACAGTTAGACCTAGAAGGGGCCTTGGTTTTTCTCAAGGCCAGGGGTTCTTAACCTGGGGTCCATGAACCCCCAAGGGGTCTGTGGATAAATTTCAGGAGGTCTCTGAACTTGAGGAGGGGGATTACATCTTTATTTTCACTGACATTTGTTTTCCTTTGTAATCCTATGCATTTTATTTTAATGCATTTAAAAACATTACTCTGAGAAGGGATCAGGAAGCTTCACTAGGCTTAGAAAGGAATCTATGACTCCCTTTTTCTGCCTCCACCTCTAAACAGGTTAAGAATCCGGGATCTAATCTAATCTTTTCATTTTACTAACAAAAATGTCAAAGTCAGGGGAGGCTGAACAATTAGCCTATACTCTTAACTGCTAGTTAGTGCAGAACAGGCCTTAAAACCTGTCTCCTAATTTTGAGGTTTAATTATTTCCTTTACACTTTGCTTTTATGGATTCATTTAAATAAAAATTAATAACTTTCAGATTGGGTTCCCTGACTCACATCTGATAGATTCTACAAGATGAATGACACTATTAAAGGTACTATGAACTTGTACTTTATTAGTGCAGGAAAGAGATGGTACACTCCATACCCTATACCTCTCAAAGAGGAAAACGTTTAAGTAGTTTCAATTGTTGGAAGACATAAGTTAAAATTTATGTAGTATTTAATTTCTTGCCCCAATATAGATATAACATCATAGTAAAACAACTTTTTTTCAAAATCTGGAAATCTTCAATAAATCAACCAGCATTTATTAAGGGACTACTATTTATCAAGTGACATAAGGGGAAAATAATAAAATAGCTCCTGCTCTCAAATGTTTACATTCTACTGAGAAAAACAAGATGAACACATTTAAGCATCTCTTTTTCTTCTTTCTTTGCCTCTGTCTCCGTCTCTCTCTCTCTTTTTGTGTGTGTGGGTATATATATATACCCACACACAAATTTGTGGGGGGCAGGGAGCTGGAGAAGCCGAGAGATGAACAATGTAGAAAGAGGCAGTTGAGCTAAGCTTGTAAGGAAGTTGGGGGAGGGGGACCAAGCCACTTTTGACAACCTGTAATGACCAGGCTAGCTCTCTGGTGGGCCTCGGGCTCAGCCTCCTTAGTGGGGGAGTGAAGTGAAGGAGGCAGGAGAACAGCCATGTGGGTGGTCAAAGATGGAGTCTGGAGCCTGAAGTCTTCTTTGTGGCTGAGATTGCTGGGGGCCAAGAGAGCAAGAGTCTTCAGTGACTCCTTTAAATACTCCAATACAATCAAGTCACTACCTCACATAGAGCACACTCCAACATATCCACTTAAGTATATGCACTTGACTAAAGTGAATACATCAATAGCTAGAGAATTATCTCATCAACTATACTGAATCTTAAGTATGCCTTTTCAGAGTTCCAGCCCTTTACAACAACCTATATAGAAACAACTTCAGAAGCAAAATTAATTGGGCTGAGATGATATTTAGAGGAAAATTCCACATGGCTGAGGTTTTGGGCCAACTTGTCCTTTGAGGCACATTGACATCAGGATCACCACTTTTCTGGTAGATGTTACACCTCCTACATTCTATTGTGTCTTTTTCTCCTTTCTTTGCCAGTTGATTTTTCTTCACTTGTGCCATAGATATAGTGTAGGAAGAAGCTCTCAGCTGAGACATGAAACACTGCTAAATTTAACAACATGCAGGTAAGGCCAATATGGCAGAGTACAGCTGAACTTTCCTAACATTCCTCTCCAAACAACTTCAAAATAATGCCTCAAATAAAGTTTTGGAGTGACTGAGCCCACAAAAGGTCAAAGGGGAACACTTTTCTAGCCTAAGACAATATAGGAGGTCCCAAAGAAGAGGACACTGAGTAGACCTAGAAAGTAACGGAAGCATTAACAAGTGGCCATTGAAGATAGCAGGGACAGCAGCAGCAGCAGTTTCAATAGTTATCAGTCCAGAGACCATAAGGGGGGTCAAAATAACTACCTAGCAACAGATTATACGGGACTCTGCTTGTACGGTATAGCTGGTACTGATGGACAACTATTGCCTATAAACAGTTTGGGGTTCCAGTTCTGTGGTCTGTCAGGTTAGAAAACTATTAAGGCTTTGAGTTGAAGCAGAAACCTTTCCTGGGTCAAGACCATAATATACACCAGAAAAACAGTGACACAGCTCCCTCTGAATAATACCACCTTGGAAACATGGAAATCCTGCAGACTCCCAGAACTAGCTCTGAAAACAGTAGAATAAAAAAGTGTGACGATTGACATAGAGCATCCCTACCCTAGTTGAGCAGAGTCTAGCTTCAACACAGAGTTCAAAAATAAGAAATAGGTGGGGGAAAAACAAATAATTTGACCATAAAAAGCTGTTATTGTGAAGACCAAGACATTAACTCAGAAAACAACAATATGAAAACAGCTATAAGTAAAGCCTTAGAGAAAAATGCAAATTGAACTCAACATCAGCAAGAATTTCTATAGAGTTAAAGAAATTAAAGAGATAGAGGGAAAATGGGTGGGGGGGGGCGTTAAATGAGAATAATGCAAGAAAATTATAGGAAAAAAAGAATTAATAGTTTGGTAAAAGACACAAAAATCCACTGAGGAAATAAAACTTTAAAAGTAGAATTGGCCAAATGGAGAAAAGAGATACTATAGCTCATTGAAGAAAATAACTTCTTAAAAATTAAAATCTGACCTCCAAAGTTTTTTCTAGTTCTAAAAAAATCTAAAAAAAAAAAAAAAAATCCAGAATGGTCTTGAAAGCTAGTCAAATGTATTGTCTCCCTCAGGAATACATTATGTAATATATCTACAAACTTATTGAACTCATCAAAATTTCAGTCAAAAGATTTCTGACTAACAAAGAAAGGAAACAAGATTCTTGACTTGAACTTTGCCTTTGGAGAATTACTATTATAAGCTATAACAGAAGTTCTGTGAATAAGAATTCATCATTGACTTCCCTCAAAACATTTTGTTTAATGATGAAAAATTCAATAAAATGAGGGAAATGGGAATCAAGAGAAAAAAGACATCCTAGAATCAGGAAGATCTGAGTTCAAATGTGACCTCTGATAATTTACATGTTGTATAACCCTGGCAAGTCACTTAACAACTATCTGCCTCAGTTTTGTCATCTGTAAAACATCTGTAAAAATAGCATGTACTTCTCTGAGTTGTTGTGAGGATCAAGTAAAATAATATTTATAAAGTACTTAGCACAATGCAAGGCTCAAAGTAGATACTTAGTAAATGCTCGTTCCCTCCTTCCCTCTCTCCCACCCTTTCTTCCTTCCTTCCTTCTTGTCTCTTTCTATGTATCTCTGTCTCTGACTCTCCTTATTTTGCTTTGTTTCTTTAAAAATTGAACATTTTAATGCAAAGAAAAGCATTTACAATATGACTGAATAATAATAGTTTATATCTTATGTGGTAAAGTGCTCTATACCTATCATCTTAATTGAGCTTCCCCCAAATCTACTACTACATATAGTATCATTATCTCTACTTTATAAATAATGGAATTAAGGATCAGAGAGGTTATATAATTGCCCAAATTTCTATAACTAAGTGATAGAAACTGAATTTGACTCTGGGTCTCAACTCAAAATTGAATCTACCAAACATCATTCTGATATATGTCTGTGGTAGATTTGAGTAGTTATCACAATGTTTTTCTTGTATAATATGTTTTTAAGGTCCATATTTATTTCATCATCAAAATACCTTTTTCCACTTAATGATTACATCATTTTTATTGATATTCATTCACTAACTCATTATAATTTGCATTTATTTGTGATTCTACACATATTAATGAAACTGGGTATCACCAAAGGCACCATTCACTAAGTGTTTTAAAAACTATGCTTATTGTTCTTATTAAATGTTATTAAATTAATATTTAGTGTTATTAAAATTAGACCATATAAGCATATATTAATATAAAGTACATATTATATATAATTATATTTTACAGTTGCTAAAATGTATTTTACAGCTAACACTCTACCCTTTCCTCCTTCAATATTTATGTAGTCCTTTTTATAAGATGTCATTTTATTTTATGTTCAGAAACCTTGTCATAAAAGTCAGTCAGTGACTTTGAGTTTTGTTAAAAGTCCTGGGACAAGACTTCAACCATAGTCCTGGTGCTGGCCTGTGTATCTGTAAGAAGCCTTTTCTAATTTTCCTTAATGGTAGGATCTTCTTTCTTCTAACCATCTCCAATTTATTGCACATATTTGTTTAAATATAGTTTGCATTTTATCTTCCCCTTTCAATCATAAACTCCTTTAGAGCTGAGGGTTTTGTTTTTTTTTTTTTTTGTTTTGTTTTGTTTTTGTTTTTTTAATCTTCAGTGCTCAGTGTTTTGTCAGGCCCTTTATTTTCTAGTTCTACAGAATGCCATGTTACTCTTCTAAAGCTGGTGTGACTTAATGGAATCATAGAATTAGAGGGTTGAAAAGGGGACCTGATACCTGTCCTGACATTCAGGTTTCAATTTTGTTTCAATTATACCCTTCTGCCCAATTTCAATTGGGGATGGATAAAAACAATGCTTTTCTCACAAGTATTCATTATGTTTCTAAGGAATCTGCAAACTGCTGCCAAGGTTACTTTCCACAACTCCAAGTTTGTCTGCGAACTTTCAAATTTTGCGATTTTTTTTCCTCTTTGAGGGTGACCAGGGAAGGGTGGGGAGGTAAAACCTAATGGCATTATTTTCCCACAAAGCAATAAATTAATGCTTTTTCCAGATTTCCCCAGAAACATACTTTCTGGTGGACCTGAGCCCACAGCTTTGAAACATTTCCTTTGGACATTCATTTTAAATAAGCCAAAATTTTTCTAAACCAAGCCTTTTACAAAACACAGGTGGGAACTATTTGTCAGTTTTCTGTATTCTTAAGAATGACATGTAGATTTTTAATGAGCCATTTATTGTTAAGCAAGGGATTTTTATTTCCATACTGGAAATATGTGTATCTCAGGACACATACTACTATTACAACCTGGGGGTAGGAAAAGTCTGTCAAGTACAAGATATGCATGATTCTGTTTTTCATTAGCATTGATTGACTCAGGAAGCAGAATATATTATGCTAATTTTTGCTGGATCAGAGATAATGACAACAGTCTGAGGGGAAACATCACCATTGGATTATTTGTTGTGAAGACTAAGATTAAAAACCAAAGGGAAAGAAAAATATTTGGTGGTTCATCAACTGTGAAAACATTTAATCCACTATGCAAGGAAGAGAGATATAGTTCAAGGAACTAACAATATGCAGCAAAAAAAAATTATTACATTCTGCTGTTGGTCATCTTAACAACTCATTCAGACTAAAGAATACTGGTAAGGCAACTCCATATTGAGATAGATTGATTACATGGGACTAGCTGTGGTGAGCCACTAATTGCTGGGTCACAGCTCTACTGAGTCAACACAAAGACAAATTTAATTTGACTCAAATCACTGGGGATGGTAGAAGTGAGGTGGGGTAGGGAGACAGGAAATTAAATTGGTCATTTTATTCAATTGACCAGTTAATTAGTTGAAAATAGTCAGTCCATTCCTTCCATGTAGTTACCAATAAAACTGAGGTCTTAGTTTCAAAATGAAAGAATTGCTCATGAAATAAAAGACAAACAGATTGAGGTCTTAGAATAATTCAACTCCTAATCACTGGAATACAGTTACTGAGCACTGCATTATGGTTTTAATTTTTTCTTTTGTAGTATTATAATTCAAAATGATCTGAGGTCAAGAGTTTCCATCCTACTTCAAGCCTCCCAAAAGAAATCCATAGAATCTAATCTATTAATATTACAATACTAACAAAAGATATGGCAAAACTTGTAAGACTTATATTTTGTTCCATTTTAAAACATTTATATTTTTATAACATATTTCAATTGATGAGATTTTTTTCCAAATAATGTCATTTCCTTATCCATACCCTCTCCCAAGGAGAGAATAGTTCAAGCCATATACAGATATGAAAGAACGCAAACCAAGATAGTATAATTTTTTTTGATATTTGAAAAGGTCTTGAGAAGACTAATACTGGCACTTTTGATCTTAGAATTTTGTTGCATGAAAAGGTATTGTAAAACTTAAAGGGACACAACACTATGTTTCACTGATGTGAACATTCAATCTTCTGATATACTTTATATCTCCCTCCATAGTGCACTGAACAATTGTATCACCTGTTGATACAGAATCTAAGTTCTGGAAATTCTATACAAATTCAATTAGGCTTTTAATCAAACAACATATATATGCACTTTTTAGGTATTTTATTTTATTTTGGTTAAACCTGTAGAACTCATATTCTATTATCATAACCATTAAGAATGTAACATTAATGAAAACAAAAAAAAATATTTCCAAAGCTAATCCAACAAGCATTTGTTATGTATTTTCTTTATGCAGAAAATAAAATGTCCCAAGTTCTGAGGATACAGAAACAAAATGAAAAAAAGTTCCTGCCCACAAGAAATTCACTTTACTATCTCAATAACCCATAATTACAGATCTTTGTGGACCCAGTTCCAATAAATAATCCAATATAATGTTATATAAAGCCTGTACTAATAGATTCTCTGACAGACAAAATTCCAGACTATGTAGCATTATTTAAGTACAAGCCAGTACAAGCAGTGGGTGATAGAGAATGAAACTTCATCTGGCAACCAGGATGGAGAACTTAAGATCAACCGCATGGTTTGAATAACTATTGCTGGATGTCTTTTGTTCTCTTCTGTCCTCCATCCCTGTGCCTGTGGAAATATAATTTTTGATAAACAGATCATTACCAAAATAGATAAAAGTATAATCCTATGAAAATGCTAGAATTTTTGCAGAATTTATTGAGAAAGGACTTGACCCTGAATGATTTTATACTTGTCCCTTACTTCAGGGATGTATAAACATTAATATTATCATTTATATCAAGTGACTGCACTGCTTGGGAGAGATTTTATTTTTAAAATTTCACATAAAATAATTAAAATTTTTAAAAAAGAAATTAGAAGATCTGTTTAAAACAGAACTACTCCAGATATACTTTTGCCTTTAACTAGCTATATGATACTAGGCTACTAATTTACCTCTGATTAAACCTCATTAGGCTGAGTTTCCTAATCCATAAAATGAAAGCGTCCAAAAGAATATTCACTAAAGTCTTCTACCATATGCTCTAAAATTTTATGGCTACCTAGATTTTCTTCATTCCTAATCTTTGCTATGACAGATGAAAATGATTTAGTCAATTCTTAAGAATTCACTTTTTGATTATCATGGCATTCTTTAAATGTAATACTTCTTCCTGCTCTTAAGACCTCAAACCTCAAACTAGTTTTATTACTGGTCATTTTAAGCAAAAATTACTTCAAATAAAATCATGTTGTGTAACTAGAAAAGTCAATTGTAAATAATTCCTTGGTTACCCACACAATGATTCTTTCCCATTAATTCAGATAGTGGAGTTGGCCTGTAACATCAAATTTTGTTTTTAAATGAAATTTTGACTTTCTTTTTGTAATTTAAAAAGGAAGGGTGATTTTCCTAGCCACATGTCATTTAAATGAAGATCTAATTAAAAACAACAACAACACTGTGTTCCTTTTTCCTATCTTTTTTCCAACCTCAATTTTGCAGCAAATCCAGAAATTTCCTTTTTTTTTTTTTTTTTTTTTTTTCAATTCAGCAAGCAATTTTCTAGCACCTTCTTTGTACAAGTCATAGAATTGATAGAATTTAGGCCTCCAAGGGATTTTATAGGTCACCTAATCCGACTTCTTCTAGTAACCAAGTCACTTAACTGTTTTCACCTTAGTTTCCTCTTGTGTAAAATGAGCTAGAGGAAGAAATGCCAAAACATTTCAGTATCTTTACCAAGAAAACCCTGGATGGAGTCATAAAGAGTCATATAACTGACATGACTGAACCACAACAATATTAAAATGAAAGCGACACTGAATCCTAGAAACACCATTTGAGTATAGAGCTGCTCAGTCGGAATTCAGTTCCAGGTCTTCGGATTTCAAATCCAGAACTTTTCCCACTTTACCATGTTTCTCATCATTATCTCTATGCTAGGGTAACTGCTGGAAGTCCTTCTATCAATCAGTTAATGAATTAGATGTTCCTTAACCACCTGTTATATGCTAGTGTTAATCACTGAACATGCAAATATAATGGCAGAAACTAACACATTCTAAGTCTAGAGATCATTAATCCCTAGTTTGGGAATCAATGGCTTCAAAGATTCAAATCTAGAGCAGCGAGGTGGTGCAGTGGATGGAGCACCAGCCCTGAAGTCAGGAGGACACACACTTAACACTTCCTAGCTGTGTGACTCTGGGCAAGTCACTTAACCCCAATTGCCTCAAGAAAAAAAAAAAAAAAGATTCAAATCTAAAATAAGTGGGGTAGCTAGGTGGCGCAGTGGATAGAGCACCAGCCCTGAATTCAGGAGGACCAGAGTTCAAATGTGATCTCAGACACTTAACACTTTCTAGCTGTGTGACCCTGGGCAAGTCACTTAACCCCAGCCTCAGGAATAAAAAAAAAAAAAAAAAAGAAAAAAAAAGTGAGACAAATCTATAATAAGTGGGAGAGAACTTTGTCAATTCTTTCCGTAACAGAAAACTGGCTAAACACACATCGGGTACTAATAGATCTGCATTCAAAATTTATGCTACTAAGTTTTATGTGAGACAAACAAAAATGCACATTTTGACAACACGAAGGCTAAGTTCTCACTCCCCTCATTTACTATGTAATTATCACCCAAACAAAATACCATCCATATACATTTATCTCATTGACTGAAAATTCCCTGCCATCTAATTAAGCAAATGAAAGCAAGACTTGTAAATTACAAGCTGCATAAACTCTTTCCATGATTGCTTAACTGTTACAGGCGTGCTGTTTGTAATTGACAGAAACTCCTTTTTTTTTTTTTTTTTTAGATGAGCATACACATATACATGGAGAGGTGAGAAAGCTTCAAAAAGGTTGAACTCAGACATTTTGTTAGAATTGTAATGAACTTAAATGCTATGGGGAATGATGGTCAGTCACATTGCTGCTACTTTTGAAGTAACTCACCCTTCCCTGCCCACAGAACTGTTTGTTTGCCACCTTTTGTTATCCACTCAATAAACATTAAGTGCCTCCTATGTATCAGGCAGGACAGGTAAGGGGCGAAGTAGATAGAACATCAGGGCTGGAGTCCTGAAGCCCTACGTTCAAGTTCAACCTCACACACACACACACACACACACACACTTACTAGCTATGTGACCCTGGACAAGTCACTTAATCCTATTTGCCTCAGTTTTCTCAACTGTAAAATGAAATGGAGAAGGAAATAGCAAGCTAAAGCTTTCTTTACCAAGAAAACCACAAATGGAGTCATGAAAAGTCAGATGTGATTGAAATGAATGAACAATAAGCAACACCATGTTTCAGGGTCTGCGTTAAATGTTGGGGATACGAAGAAAAGAAAAGACAGTCAAGCTTTAAGAAAGCTCACCGTTTCATGGGAGAGATAACCTATAAACAATTATGTATAAACAAAATACAGACAAAACAAATTAGTGAAAATTAATATGGGAAAAGCTATCATTAAAGGGGGATCAAGAAAGGCTTCTTGGAGAAGACAGGATTTTCTTAAATTGGGTTCTATGAACTTTTTAAAAAAATACTGTGATAATTCATTTTCTTTATAATTTTAGGTATTATATGCATTTAACAACATTATTTTATTAGTAGCCTTCATCAAACTGCCAGAGGGGATCCTTGACAAAAGAAGTTAAGATGGCAAGTTTTTCTTATCTAATTATTCTGGAGAGAATTTGGAACTATGCCCAAAGGGCTATAAAACTGTGCATGCCTTTTGAATTTTTGTCAAAATTCCAGAATTCAAAAACCTGCCTTTATCACTTAGTATTTGTGTGATTTTTTTCCAAATCATTTAAATTTCTCTGGTCTTCAGTTTCCTCACCTGAAAATGAGACTGATTGATATTTTAGAGCAGGGGTCCTCAAACTATGGCCCGAGGGCCAGATGCGGCCCACTGAAGGCATTTATGCGCCCACCAGGTTATGGCAAAACCAGACCGGAAGTGACCTTCCACCTAAACTTGAATTAGCAATGCACACTTCCGGCACTGAGCTGAGGTGACAGAGACAGAGTATGAGGCATTCCACTATCTGAGGGATAGTGAACTGGTCCCCTATTTTAAAAGTTTGAGGACCACTGTATTAGGACCTCTGAGGTCTGATCATTCTCTAAAGCTATGTGTTGTTAAGCAGTATTAATTAATAACAATAAATAGTCACAAATGTTGAATTCTTACCTTCCTGACCCCATATCCAGCACTTTATCCACTGCACCATGTAGTTGCTTGGATTTGGAAAATAGGAAATAAATAAAAACAACTTCTATGGAGCCAAATGGATTTCATAAAACACACGCTTTAAAACTAATAAACTCCACTTATAACTACTTTCAGGGAGTTCCCTCAGAATTCATAATTTTTTGTTTTCAATTAAAATTCAGAGATTTTCTTTCATTCACATTTCTTCCAAGTGATTTTTCTAATTCACTCTCAATTAGAATCCTCATGCAGTAAGGAGATAGAACTGAAAAACAAAAACAAAAACAAAAACAAAAACAAAAAAAAAAACAACAAACAAACAAAAAAAAACAAGCCTGTTTGATAACAAGTGAGAGATCACTTGATGATAGTAAGGAAGGTGATGGACAAGTTATAAAAACCAGACCCAAGATCAACAGCAGATATAGAAAAGACTCTATAAATATCAAACTCTTGAAATAGTACAATCTGGCCCAATAACTTAGATTTATAATGTTGATTATGAGTGATCAACAAATGGTAAAACAAATAAAAACATATTAAATATCTACCACTTAAGAAGACCAGAAAAATAAGTATGGAACATTTCTGAAAGATTTCCATAACTACTTAAAGTTTTGAATTCTGACAGGCATGCTTCTTCAACAATGCCCATCAATGAAGTGTTAGTGTATATCTTTTTTAGACCTTTGTAACAGAAGGCTAGGCCATGATTTTAGATATTTTTACTATGACTTAAGGGCAACCAACTCTTTAATCTAAATTAGAAATTCTTAAACTGAGTTCTTGGATTTTTAAAATTAATATTTTGATTATTGTATTTTAATATAATTATTTCCCTTTTTAAATTTATAATTTTAGTTTTTTCATTTAAAAAATTATTCTGAAAAAAGCTGAAACCCTTTACCAGAATGCCTCAGAGGTCCATGACATTTATTATATAAAGAAATACTGAATTAAAATTATATTTCCTATAGAGATTCATTAAATCACTCAGTGGATACTGGAAATGGCCAATGTGTTTTGTTATTACATAAATACATATTTATATATACACAATACATAAATATACATATGTATGTACATATATAGGTACAAACATATGGTTATAAATTTATTTCTGGATATATATATATATATTATATATTATTATTATTATTATTATTACATTTGTCTTTAACACTGTCATCCTGCTCCTTAGATGATGGTATGGAAGATGCCCTGGATACTCTTTCTTCTTTTACATTTTAAAAATTAACAAAATTTTATTTTTCTCTCTTCCTGACTTTCCCCCCGCCTTGAAACAGAAAAACAAAATTCTTGGAACAAATCTGCATTTCAAGAAAAATTAATTTCTGTGTTGACCACATCTAAAAAATAGATCTCCATCAGTACTTTGAGTATTATCTTTCTTCAGATGCTGGGTAGTCTATTTCACAATCCTACAAAAACACGGGTGGTTTAGTCTTTCAAAGTTGTTTGTTTTTATAATGTGGTTATTCTTGTATACATTGTTCTCCCAATTCTACATACTTCAATATGAAGCAATTCATCTAAGTCTTCTTAGGGTTCTCTGAAACCGTCCCTGTAGAGGGCCACAGATGGTGGGGGAACTCTGGGTAAGATATAAGACCCTTCAGTCCAGAGGGAACCTGCTAACAATGTTTGGCTCAACACCCCATCTCCCCTAAGGTCTCTTGGCCCATGTGCACAATATATACTTAGTGCATGCACAGTGTTGCTTTGGTTATATATGGGTATGAGAATATATAAAGGGGAAAGAACTTGAAATAAATGACTCCATGTTTTAATCATCCTTGGGAATCTTGCCTCATAGATTTTAACCAACCCAGCATGGGGGCTCTAGAAAGTAGGATACAACACATCCCCTTTATCTTTTTTTGGAACAATAGTATTCTATTCTATTTCATTCATATCCTATAAACCCCAAGTTTTTGAAGGTGATGCTAGAAAAGTGGAATCTCTCATCTACTAAAGACCTGTGGGAAAGGTTTCAAGTATAGGACTCATAACAGAGTGTCAGCCCACATAATGAATCATATTGATGATAATAATAATGAATACTAATGATAAGTTAACATTTATAGATTTCCTATCAGGTACCAGGCACTGTGCTAAATGTTTTACAATTATTATTTCACTTGGTCCTCACAACCACCCTGGGAATTAGCTGCTATTATTTATCTCCATTTTACAATGGAGAAAACTAGAACTGTAAAGAAAGTTGTCTTACCGATGCAATCACAGATCCTAAAAGAAGTTGCTTACTTCAAGAAGTTAACTGTGATCAAATTTGCATGTAAATCCAGCAGTTATATCACAAAGGTATTTTTTATAATTTATCAATCTCTGTGTGTGGTAAGGATGGGAGAAATATTACCTTCTCCTGAGATGGAAAAACAGGGTTGTTTTTCCTTCATGTTAGCTTAGGCAAGTGAGTGAGCTCTTGGATCCTGGGATGAAAGAATAAATATGCCAACAACATGTCCAGAACCACAACCCTGATACTTCAAAGAAAGCTTTTATAACTTTGGTGATTGAGTGAGTATTTAGTTTCATGTGAAATACACACTCATGAAATTGCTAAATACCATATAAAATACAGCACTTATATTTATAAACAACAAGACGAAAAGATAACATATGCAGAAAATACTTGGGTTTATAAGATCCAAAACAAATGTTAAGTTCAGTTAATTATGTTTTTGAAGTCAAATGATTTGAAATCCTTTTTTTAAAATAGGATAGGGACTGAACTTCTGATCTCATGCATATGGGGATATCAGCTCCTTCTTTCAATGGTGATCAGTGCTATAATTTATATTTATACTACTCTATAACTTTGTTATCTAGAATAATGAGAAGTTACAAGACTTGCCAGGATAAGAAGCAAACCAGTATGTGTTAGAGAAGGGTTTTTTGGCCTTGAGGCGATTACCATTATATTATTCTGCTGTTAAAAAAAAATTAAAATGAAACATCATAAGAAAATTAAGTCAATTTATTCAAAATTACTTAAGATCAAAAATAATGATTCAATTGACTTTTTGAAATTTGGTAATTAGGGTTTTTTGGCATTATATAGCTGTAACTTTATGTAAAAACACCATATTTCAAGCCTAGAAATAATTAAAAACAAAGTCCTTGTGATTCAGGGAGCTGCAAAGTAAAAGTCACAGTGCCCCTATGTTATTACTCATCAAAGCCTGGAAAACTATCAGTGCTTAATATATTTAAAGAGCTTAACTTCCTACCCAGTTGCTGAGATGACTTAATGCCACAGAGTGGAAAACCTTCTGTAGAAAACTGTTGCCAAGTACATAGCTGCCTCCTTCACTTTCAAAAACTCAGACTTTCAAAGGACTGAGGTGAATTACACAAGTTTACAGGGCTCCTTCTCTTACATCATCAACTTCAGCAGTACAAATCTGTCACATTGGATGGGGAAAGCATGCTCTGTACCCATTCATAAGCTCCAAGTAATTTAATAGTAATTTTGAAAGGGTATGAATTAGTGGTCACTAGTGTAAATCTACCGGGAGCAAACTGCCTTAATCGTATGCCCAGAGACAAGAATCTGGCTTTGCTCCTATTGGACTGTACCTTTTTTTTTTTTTTTTTTTTAAGTTTTCAATATGACATTGTGGCAACACTTTTTCTTAATAATTATTCTGTATACTCTCCATTCAAATTTTTAAGTCTATTGCATTTTGACAGACTGATTAATGAATTAAAAAAATCATCTTATGTTAAGTCCATTACTTAGATAGCAATCTTTTTTTAACATTTATAAAATTTAATAATCCTTGTAACAAGCTATTGTAATGTGAACATCTTTTTTGTATGTAATGCTTTACATTTAGTTCACTTATTCTTAGTGTAAATTAGTATATAAAATACAGAGCATATATACTATATATCATATATATATAATCCTTATAGTCTTGGTATAGTATCCATGCTTTTTTTTTTTTTTTTTTTAAGAGAAGACTTCTACTTAGCGGTCTTAGGAACATAGAGTAGATTTATAAATTTCCAAAAGAGACTTCAGAGTATTTAATTCAACCCCTTTCCTATCAGAAGTAGTACTAACAGTAATTTTAATGCTTTATTTTTCCTTCTCTCTCAGTCTTTGCAAATGAGAAGATCCTTTTCCATCATGACATACAAAATCATTGTATCTCCAGATCTGCTATAATATTGATGGGAGGTTAATGATGATATGATACATTTATGCTAATGTAGAGATTTTTAAAAGGCAGCTGGCAGGATCTATCTTTATCCATTCAGCAATATTTAATAAACACTTATTGACTAAGAACTTACTATGTACAGAATATTGAATTGGGCATAGGAGAAATTCAGTGGTTAGATATGGCCCAGTCCCTGCCCTCCTAGAGTTTATAATCCAACCTGCAGATATGACAAGTAAGTTTATGGATGTTCAGGAGGACTAGCACCTTTGGGGTGAGGACTTGCCCAGTTCTTTTCATCCACCTTTGGTGTTCTGATTCACCTATCACCTGTCGCTCTAAAAGGCTGTAGCATGCATAGCATCCACAGCCTGGGAACACTGTCAGATGGGCTAAATGGGTTTAGGGTAACCAACAGGCATCAGACATGGGGGTGAATTAGGGGTGTCTATCCCAATCATGTAACAGAATGCTCAGATAAGGATAATTTGTTTCAGTGGACATACAGGTATTTGAAGCAGGTAGCGTGTTTAGAGTTTGGTCTAAAGCTGATAAAGTCATTCACTGCATCCTGAGCACAGGGCAAGTCATCTTGACCTTATCTTGCCATAAGACTCTAATGACTTAGGAAGAAAGAGTAAGGCTGACGACTTTGCACAAATCTGCCTCATTTAAATCTAATTTATAAGCACAAGTCAAAACATCATGTATGATATCATTTGTCTTTTTCAAAAATGAAGGACAGATAATAAGTCAAGGACATACAATTCCATCTAATTTGAAGCCTTCTTCATATTGAATTCAGTCTTGTCCTTTACACTTTTCTCCTGCTGAACCAAATCACAGGAGTAACTAGACTTGAAGGCAGCTAGCTAAGTGGTGCCAGAGACTAAAAGGCAGATTTGGAATTAAGAACTAGGTTTGAATCTTTAGGTGTTCCCATAGTCATCATGAGTTTATAAGGTTCTTCTCTTGAGCTTGGTAAGTCTGTTCAAGCATCCTATTACACAGAAAGCATTCAGTATATTTCAAAACAAAGATAGAATATTCAATGTGAAAATAAAAAAAGTCTTCATGCTATTCTGTTCTCCTAAACTCCCCACATTTCATTATTTCTTATACCTCAACTTTAATCTGTTCAAGTTATTAATTATTTACTCACCACATTTTTCTAGCCTCCCTTTCAGAAGTCTTTCAGTCGCTAATATCTCATTTTCAAGGAATCATGGTTTAATGGATAGAATGCCGGACTTAAATTGGGAAAAGAGGTTCAAATGCTACCTCAGACACTACTATCTATTTAATCACAGACAAATCACTTAATCTCTTTGTACCTCAGTATCTCATTTGTAAAATGAGGGGCTTGAACTTGATGGCGTTGAAGGTCCCTTCCAGCTCTAAATCTATGCTGTCCTTTGCAAATCCTCTCTTGCCTCCCTATGATAATGCTACTCCATTTCTCAGAATGCAATAATGATTCCTCTTTCTAACAAGCTTCAAAACAAATCCTTAAAGACATAATCTGTACATTTCCATTCTTCCCAGTGCCTCCATTCTACCATTTTCTATATTCTTTCTACTATTTAAAAAAATCTACTCCACAGTTGTTATATATAACTTGTTATGTAGCTGTTTCCATATTGTATCTTCTTTAGATTGTGAGATCCTTAAAAATAGAAACTATTTTTGTCCTATTATCATATATCTCTAATACTTCATATATTGTGTGGCACACAGTAGGTACCTAATGCATATTTAGTGAGTTGTGTTATTGTTCAATTGTATCTAACTCTCTATGCCTTCTTTTTGGGGGCTTTAACAGAAATGTTTTATCATTTCCTTCTCTAGCTCATTTTACAGATGAAGAAACTGAGGCAAACATAGTTAAGAGACTTACACAAGTAGTAATTGTCTGAGGCTAGATCTTTCCAACTCCAGACTAGAGGTTTACGTAATATGCCATCAAATTGCCCGTATGTCTTGTTAGCCTGCTTTGTTTTAGTTAATTATAAAATATTAATAAACTTATAAGACAATTACAACTCTACTTTCTAGATGAATTAGGGACCATATTCCTTTTGATAACCTAATTCTTGATTTTTTAGAATGATATCCATCTAGTACAACTTGATCAAAGTTTGCTGTTTGGTTGATCATATTCCAGTATGTCTTCATATTCATATATTATCTTATACAGCAGATTTAAAGTAAAAAGAGCAGCCATATGTGCTGACTTAAAGCTTAAGTAATACCAAAGCAGACAATGATAGCATAAAATTTCCAAACTGATTCCAAATTAACCAGTATGTACATGCAAATAATCTGCTTACTAAATAAAACACTTAGGCCAATGATACTCATTTGATGTGATAAACCTATTATTGTCCATAATGAAAGACCCCATGTATTCTAATCATAACATTCCAATCCAGTGATTGACCTTGAAAATCCATGATGTTAGAATTTTTAGCTGAACTCAACTCTTTTCTTTTTTTCCCCCTCTCCTGAATCTGGATTGGCTACTCTAGTGGAAGAGAATGGTATAAATTGAGCATGGAGCTTGAAGAGAACCATCAGATCAAGGTTCTCAGAATTTACAGAAAGCAACTGTATCTGAATATTGTTACAGGTAAGTAGACTTTATTTTTATCATTTTAATTGCATTCATTTCATAGGATTTGTAGATGGAAAGAATTTGCTAGTGTGGCTACTGTACCTCTAAAGGACTGTTTCGTTATCTGCAATATGAGAAGGCCAGACTATGAGACCTCCAAGATCATTTCTGATGCTAAATCCAAACTAAGGCTCTGAACCAACTGAGGTGACTTATTCTGTATTTCAAATCTTTTAGGAGAAGCATATTTCAAGTTGCTAAAGCTTTGACTTGAATACTCTACAATTTCCTCCATAGTGCAGTTTTTAAAGTAGACTTAAATTTTTAAATACCTGGGTTCAAATCCCAGCTTTACAACTGAGTGGCTTTGAACAAGTCATTTAACATTTAACATTGCTGATATTTTCTTATCTGTAAAAAAAACAATGTTGGACTGAGGTTCATTTTAGCTTTTAATCCATTATACTAATTATTTTAAGGAAAAGTATTCCATTTTTTCTTTCAAAAAGGTTAATCTTTTATTTATAATTTGTAATATCAGTTATAACTTATAACTTATAAAATTCAGTCTAGAAAAATAAGGGATGTTAAAAATTTTGATGTACTTGTAATTAAAATGTGAAAAATAAAATAATGACTAAAAATTCCTGAGGCTCCAAATATTCAGTGACAAATTTCTTGTCATCTTTGATCATTAATTATGTTGTCATTATACTTTGGACTCCAATAAAAAGTGCCATACTACCCACATGATGAAAAAAATATACAAATTTACACAGATGTAAATTTAAAAGTTTTATGCTTCAATTATTATTCTGAGAATAACATATATGGCCAGAGCATACCATAAATCTAATCCAATCTGAGAATAACGTCAATGACCAGAGCACAGTATAACTCTAATCTAATTTGAATAGGGATTTTATGATCAATTCAAGGTTGGGTTTTGTATAAAGTCATATTACAAAGTCTAGAAGTTACCAAAGCCTTCGTGGTTGCAAATAGTTCCTTGTGTTAATTGAAATTTCGATACCATTGTGTACTATTTTTAAAAACACATAAATAAGCACAGATTAAATCTAGATGTGCAAATCCTATATTTCAGATACCTTGAGAAAAATGAGGACTTGGATTCTTCTTGCCTGTCTCCTGGGTGCAGCATTTGCTATTCCGGTGAGTATCACAGTCTCTTTACAAGTCAGTGCTCATCTTTAGAAGCCTTGAAATGAGGATCTGAAGCAACATTTTCCATTACTTAGCAATAAAAATGCATGAGCTAGTGGAGATCAAGGACTACTGGTATACGTGAGAGGTTTTACAGCACATTTTAGCTCTAGAAAAGCAAGGGAATAATTCCCTGAAGAGCCACAAAAATTATTCTAGTAAAACAGTCTATGTAATCAAGCAAATTTGATTTTCCTAAATTCCCTTTAAAAATGTGTTTTGCTAGATAGAGCACCAGCCTTAAATTCAGGAGGACCTGAGTTCAAATATGATCTTAGACACTTAACACTTCTTAGCTTTGTGACCCTGGGCAAGTCACTTAACCCCAGCCTGGGGGGGGGGGGGCAGTGTTTTACTTCACCTCTGATTTTCTATTTTTGAGGTAGCTGAGATGAAGTAGTGGTTAAGAGAGAAAATCTCTTCCTGAAATGACAGGAAAAAGATTAATTTTGAGAGGAGAAATCTTAGTCCTACAATGCTCAGCTGCCATTCTGGGGATAAGGCAAATTTTGATCTGGGAAATATTTCACCTTTAAATGTATTATTGAGCTGATTAGCAAACTTGTTTTTATGTACATCTAATGATGGAGGAGCTTGTTTATAGGGCTATGCATGATACAGCTCTAAATTTGATATATTAAGATAATAATAAGCTCAATTTGAAGTATTTACAGTTAGAATACTAAAAGTTCCAATCATGTTATTCATCTCAAAACATTCAAATAATGTCTGTTAAATCTCTTCCACCTCAGATTCTATCACTGCACCCAAATAGGTTCTTTAATATTTGACTTAATTATGTTGTTGGAATTAACTTCTATCTTTATATGCTAAACTTCAAACTGAAGTCCAAAGAAAATCACATGGGACACTTGAATTTCATATCTTGGGGTATACTCACACAAGTGGAAGAAGAAATGAGTGAAAATTACAAAGGAAGAACATTTTTGCTTAAGAGAACTCCCTATCAAAAAAAGACATCTCCAGGGGGATTAAGCTGCCTTGAGAAGTGGTTCATTTCCACAGTGATGGGATTCTTCAGATAGATTATAGATAACCATTTGTCAGGGATGTCAGAGAAGGTATACTAGCTTTAGAAAAGGATTGGACTAATCCAATTTAACCCAATAAACATTTATTAAGCACTTACTATGTACCAGGTATCATGTGCTAAATGCTGAATCATAGATGACTTCCAAGTTTCCTTCAGTCTCTGAGTTTCTATAGTTATGTGACCAGAGTGAATAATTACACAATGACTGCATCTCTTTCCTTTTTTCCTTTGAAAAGCTGCCACCTCATCCTGGACATCCTGGTTATATTAACTTCAGCTATGAGGTAACTTTCCTTTTTGTTCATTTTGCTCTTTGTTTTATGCTTAGCAATGAACTCAGAGAGAGAACTATATTGATTTTACTCTTTAAATGTATCTCCTAGTTACTTTTTTTCCTTTATCTTTCCTCTGTCAGTATCCTAGTTTCAGTTCCCATCACAGAGTAACTTTAATGGCCCCCTATTTGGTTTACATGTCTCCTTTCTCTTCCTTCTCCAATACAGTTTGATTCTATGACAAGTAACCTAACATGACACCTTCGAAGGTAGCTTGATATAACAGAAAGAGCACTGGACTCAGCATTAAAAACACAGGTTCTTTAGTTCCAAATCTGCTAGCTTTGTAACTCTGGGCAAGTAAAAAACTCTCTTGCTCTCAGTTTTCTCATCACATGATGATTAAACTAGGTAATCTCAATCATTGCTTTCTTAAAATTCTGTGACTTTAAAGTTTGAAGATTTGATTTCATTTCTGTAGAAGATGGTACACTGATCAAATATATAGACATAGTGGAAAGAACACTTATTAGCTTAGTCAGCTCTGATCCAGGTTCAAATCTCATTTCTGACACTACCTATATGACTTAAGTCATAATTTCTCTGAGTCTCAGTTTCCCCAACTGTGAAAGTAATGAGATTGAACTAGATTGCTTCTGAGGTTCTTTCTGGCTCCTCATCTATAATTCCATTACTAGGAATGTATGACCTTGAGGTTAAGCAAACCTTAAGACAGGAAGCAAAAGGCAATGGCAGGTGTTCAGGATAAGAAGGTGACAGAAGTCTGATAAATATAGCTATAGATTATGGTGGCTTTTGCTTCCCTCTCAGGAAAGAGATAATGAATGAGAGACATGGAATTCCAGGCATGAATGTGAAAATGCTGCCTTTTCTGTCTATCTGATTTGATTTTTTCCCCCTTTTATTCCTTTAATATCTTACTACTGAGCAGCGAGTTGGTTGGTTATTTTGAAATGTCATCTGCCTTTAATAAAAAATAAAAGACATCCTTACTTCCAGAAAAATAATTAAAAGATTGATTAATTTGTTGTTGGCTGATAGTATGGAGAAGACTGCTGGTAGAGGATTTTTTCCCCTCAAAAGAGAAGAACCAACCCAGATCACGTTATACAGAAGCCAGGACCAGAAAATGCTAGTCTCTTACTTTTCCTAATTAGTCAAAAAGTTAAAGCATGTTATGTAAATATGTATATGTATAAACATGTTATGTAAAATTATATTTTTTGGAGCTCAAATTTAATTGCCATAATATTGAAGGGATTGATTACCAAAACTATTAATTTTATAATTAATATTTAGCTAAAACTGTTAACTATTAATTATTAAATACTACTGATTATTAATTTTTTCCTCTTAAGGTGCTTACCCCTTTGAAATGGTATCAAAGCATGATGAGACAGCAGGTATGTATTTTTAATTTCTTTGCCCCTTAAATATTTTTTAAAAAATAAATACATTTAAATTCCCATCGTAAGCCAAACAAAATAGCTATTTTACATAGGATTCTTAGTAGGAAAAAGCTACCTTCAAATAAAAATTTTATTGCTATAATATGACAAATCCTCATGATTAGAGATATTTTTATTAAAATATCCCTATCATTACAAATAAAGTATTACCATTTCTCCATTAAGGACATTTAGGAATTAGAAGGAAAGGAAATGAAGCCAATGATAAACTGACTTTCTATTTCTCACTAGTATCCCTCCTATGGTTATGAACCCATGGGTGGATGGCTGCACCACCAAATCATCCCAGTGCTGGCTCAGCAGCACACCCCAAGTCATTCCTTACCGTCTCAACACCAAATCCCCATCATGGCCGCCCAGCAGCCAGTGCCACCCCAGCAACCAGTGATGCCAGTACCAGGACAGCACCCCATGGCACCAACACAACACCATCAACCTAACCACCCGCAGCCAGCCCAACAGCCATACCAGCCCCAGCCAGCCCAGCAACCACAGCCTCACCAGCCCATCCAGCCCATGCAGCCCATGCAGCCCATCCAGCCCATGCAGCCCATGCAGCCCATGCAGCCCCAGACCCCAATCCATGCAGTGCTACCCTTGCCACCACAGCCACCTCTGTTCCCCATGCAGCCACTGCCACCCATGTTGCCAGATCTGCCCATGGAAGCTTGGCCAGCCACTGACAAGACCAAGAGAGAGGAAGTGGTAAGCATCCATTCTTCTTATAAATATTGCATTAAGTTAATTCCAGGTCCTTGTATAAAGGACACTTAAAAGTTACAAGTCTACAGTTCAAGACCTTTTATAATATAATTTTATCTATCATCAGAATATTTTAATGATAATCCATTCAATCAATCAATAAATGCTTAGTGACTACTATTTATAAACTATTGCCCCAGGAATTTGGGGGATGGAGGAATAAGAAGATATAAAGAAAAGATTGTCCTTGCCCTTCAAGGGTAAATTTTATGTCTCCATTAAGAAACGAACTTGAAAATGGGTTTGAATTATAATGAGATATACAAAAGGTCTAGAATTACAACAGAAAAAACTACCAGATGCATAATCAGAAAGCCCAAGTTTTAGTTTCAGTTCTACCCTTATTCAGTTGGATGACTATGAGCAAGTAACAATCTCTTGGGGTCTTGGTTTCTTCATTTGTCATAATGGAATGGACTAGATGATCTGTCAGATGAATTGTATAATTCCATGATTCTATGAAACATCAGAACAGACAAAGTAGAGGGCATTTTAAAGATTATCTGGTGTTTTGAGGTCTCAAAGTTTTGATTTAATTCATTAGATGGTATTTAAAATTAATTTAAAGATTCTAGGATTATCCTGTTATTGGAACCTTCCCAGAACTCAAATTTCCTCTAGGAAATCTTTACATATTAAACAACACCTCTAGTCAACTCACCATACCAATGCATCCAATGTGACCTCTCTTTTTAAATTATCCTTAAAAATTCATTGGTTTACCTGTTTTGGAATTCATTTGTTTGTTCATTGAAGACAATGGATAATATCTTCCTTAAACCAATCCTATTTAGACTGAGTCATTAATATTTAATGTCAGTAATGGTGAAAACTAAATCTGACTTTCAATTAGATTGAATTTAAATGAGTTTTTCTATTTCCAAAGTAAAAGCTATACTTTTTGCTTTGGAATTTAGCAGGAATGACAATAACACAATTTTAATTATTCTGTTTGCATATATTTCAGGACTAAATGGAGAGCAAGAAATCAGAAATAAAGGAGAATTTAGACATTTGCAGTTGCTTTCCAGAACAACTATAAGAATACAATGATTGAGCTTACAATAACTCTTCTCCTTAGGAAATTCTGTAAAATGAATGACATTAGCAAACAATAAAATGCTTTAAACATTATTCATGACTTTTTCTTGTCAAAGATGCTTGTTGATTTAACTTTAAAATGGTACTTTAAGAATTAAGATCTCTTGAGGTGACACACTTTAAAGGTCTGAAGATCATGTAGTTCAAGTTTATAACCTTAAAGTAAACATTTCCCAGCTCAATAATGCCCATAGCTCTATTTTTACAAAGTACAAAATATGGCCCTTCAACTCATAAATAAAATGTGTAATATAAGTTACAAATAGGAGATAACATGAAGTTATGTGAAAATATACAGTCATTGGCCTTCACATGAACTTGAAACAAATGGGGGGAAGTTTATAGGAAGAATTCTTTACATCGGCACAAAGATAAACTGTTAGGAAAATATTTATGTTTCAAAACAAATTAAGACTTGTAGCTTTATTTTATTTTGTTTTTTTACATTTACAAAAATGAAAGGGGAATGCTTCACTAAAGTTCTTGTTTTTGTTTTCTAAGTCATCCTAATAACCAAAATCTGATTTGATATCTGGCCATATCACTCCCTCACTAAAAATGCTTCTGTGGATCCCAAATGCCTTTTGAATAAAATATAATTATACCTAGCATTTAAAACTCTTAATAATCTGACCCCAGGCTATCTTTCCTTCCCTTCATGCAATCTATAAACCAAACTGGCATAAACATTATTCCAGAGATATTTCATCTCTCACCTTTTGCCAATACAATAGATATCTCCCATACATCTATTGACCCAGGACTTTATCATACACACACACACACACACACACACCACACCACACACGACACACAACACACACACAGCATATATATGAAAACAAAATGTTCAAAGTAAATACAACATATATATACATATGTACGTGTATGTAAATATTTGTGTATTTATATTTATATACACATACACAAATGTTCGGAGTTAAATATCTTATTTCTGAACATTCTGGGTGTTCCCTAGCAGGGTAATGTTTAGTGGTAGTCCAAGGGTAGTGTCACTTTTGTTTCTATATCTCCAAAACTTATCAGATTGTAAATTTCCTGAAGACAGAGGCTGACATTGTTTCATCATCATCTAATAATGGGCTCTGAAAATAATCATCACTTAACAGTTCATCTGTATTGAATTGAACTCCTTATCTGAGAGAATACTTCGGGAGAGGAGTAAGAACACTCTGAGACTGATACTTTTGTATCCCTGATTTTTACAGAGCTAGCTTTCTTCCCTTCTTCTTCCCTTCCTCTATTCTTCCTTCTCTTTCTTTTCTAAATTTTTATAATAGCTTTTTATTTTTTCATAATGATGCAGGTTGTGGTTCCTTTAAGACTAGTCCTTTCAGATTGATTTATTCCTTTCTGATTCCCAACCCCTCTTGGCTGAAGAAGCTAGAACTTTTGATTCACAAATCCTGGTCAAAATAACCCTCTTGAATGCCAATAGGAGATATCCGGGCTCTCACAACCCCTATGGGATCTGAGCTAACTTGGGCTGTCCTAGCCCCTATTCTAATGATCTGCTCAGGTTTCCCAACCCCGATCTAGCAAATTCTAGCCCTCAATGAAATGCAGCGAGGAACCAAGTTGGGACTTCACCCACAGGCCCCTTTAGCTAAATCTCTCCTTATAAAAAAGTCAAGCTGGAGTCCTCTCTTTGCAGAAGTCCCAAACATGGCAGCCTTATGTTTGGCATGCCCAGGATCTCTGCCCACTGGAACCCTGGTTCTGGTGCCCTTTTATCTTTACCTTCAACTTTACTGACTAGACTTTACTTCCAAACCCCATAATAAACCTTTTTTATCAATCTAGGTTTTCGGGTCTGTAAATTCCTTTACAGGGGACTCTTGTGCCGCTACTAGACCTCCTTTAACACTGTATCCTTGCGCCGACTCCAAAGGGGTTGCAGGGGAGCTCTATTTGACTCCCTGTACCCCAAATCTGCCACTAGGCCTCAATTAACCTAATTTCATTTAGGTACCCCAATTCTAGATCTCATCAATATTACATGCAAAGGTAGTTTTCAACCCTTGCAAAACTTTGTGTTCTTTCTCTACAAGAGAAAGGGTCCTTTTTATCCTTATGGGTCAAAGCTTTTCTTCCTTCTTCTCTCCTCCCTCCCCCCAGACAGCAAGTAATCCAATATAGTTTAAACAAGTGCAATTCTTCTAAACATATTTCCACATTTATCATGCTGCACAAGAAAAATTAGATCAAAAGGGGAAAAATGAGAAAGAAAAAAAAAACAAGCAAGCAAACAACAATAACAATAAAAAAGGTGAAAATATTATGTTGTTATCCACATTCAGCTCCCCATAGTCATCTCTCTGGATGGGATGGCTCTCTCCATCACAAGTTTATTGGAATTAGCCTGAATCAACTCATTACTGCAGTCATCATAGTTGATCATTACATAATCTTCTTGTTATGTACTCTTCCTAAAAATTATATTCTAGATCACAGCTTCTTAGATCTTTTCTACTCATGACCCCTTTTTGCCTGAGAAAATTTTTTGTGATCCTGGGTATATAAGTACATAAAATAGATATGAAACTCAAAATTTACTGATAATAAATCATAATTGCATGACCCCCCACATTCAGTTACCAAACTCCATCTGAGGTCATGAACCACACTTTAAGAAACTGTTCTCTAGGTTGCTTGAAGCTACTAGAATTCTGACCTCAAAATATTAGAGCACTACTGTATAATGACTTTAATTTACTAAAGAACATAATGGGGCTCTGAAGAATATCCTAGCCTGAATTTCATTTAATTAAAACCCAGCCCTAACTAACTGTCCAATGAGCTTGTATTTGAAATAAGATACAAAAGGAATAGGATATATATTGAAGAACCAGATTCATGGAATTTACAGCTGGAAGGACCTTAGAGGCCATCTTAAAACTCAGATCATATGTTGCATTTAACAAATGCTGTTCAGAAATACATATACACAGTAAACTTGTTTCTATAGAAGTCTTGGATTTGAAGAACTAAAAAACAAAGCTTTTCACAAAGCTGCCTATTTGCTATGTGCTTTGTAGTTACTGCTTCTAATTAGGAATAAATAAAACAAGTTTTAAAAAAGCCAAATGTATTCTTAAAAATATACAATAAAGTCAATTTGATTAAAACGTGACTTTTTCTTTCTGAAAAGTCTGTCTTATCTCACTGACAAAAATTAAAGTGTGCCAAACTTATAAATGTTTTATATTTCTAATGTCTACCATTTTTTTTTTTTCACTTTGTGGGCATTTGTTTCTTAGGCTTTCCTTCCATGCAATCTTTGAATAACAAAATGTAATCTTCAAGTAAATTTCAAGTGGAAACCAGTTTCATCAATGCTATGCAGACTGTCTTTGCTTTCATGCAATTTACCTATTCTTCTTGAAAGAAGAAAGTTTTAAGCAAAAAAACAACAAAAAATTAGCAGGATATATAAGAAAAATATTGACAGTAAAAAGGGGGAACAGTAGAAGAGAAAGAAAAAAAGAGTTGAGGATGGTACAGAAGAAAAATCAGAATGAAATGGTATGAATAACATTAGGTACAGAGTCAGGAAACTTTGATTTGAATTCCTGGTTGGTTACTTATTTCCTCTCTGATCCTTGATGTTCTCATTTCTATGAAGCTGTAAGGAGGATAAATTATATGATCTTTGAGTCCTTTTCATCCCTAAGAATCAAAGAGATAGGGCATATATATAGCCCATAACCATTGCTTTTTGGAATGTCTTGATGTTCTAACCATTTTCATAGTTTCAGGCATATCTACACCTGAATGGAAAAAATCCCAAGTTGTTTATTTAGGAGATACAGTCTCTTTTAGACAAAAGATACTTACTAATCTTCTAATCTACATTCAGTCTTTACTTTTAACTGGTAATAATAGACCAATATATGGAAGGGACCTAAGAGATTAATTATTCAAAGTACTTAAGTCAATAATTCTAAAAGTCTAAGAGAAATATCAGAGAGAATGATAAATCGATCAATCAATAAACATTTATGACAACTTACTATGTGTTCGCTACTGTACTAAGTGGTAAGAATATAGAAAGAGGTAGGTAGTCCCTACCCTCCAGGTGCTTACAATCTAAGCAAGAGAGTAGAAAAAAGAAGACTTCTGACTGAGGAAGGTCACAAAAGACTTCTTAAAGACAGTGAAATCTGCCCGAGGACTTTGAAGGATGGAGAGGTTTCACAAGGCAGGAATGGAGATAGAGGGATATTCCAAGTAAAAGAAAAGAAGCTGAAAATCAATTAAGTTTGGAAACCATTCAGGGAAATAGTAAGATGTCCTGTCTAGTCAGAGTATAGGTACTCCAAAAGTGTTACCTTGATTTTATATGTCCCCAAAGATCTCATGTAAATAACCAAGTGCTAATCTGCTTTGAAAATTAGATATGGGCACAGTTCAGGCTTTGGGCCATGCTTTGACAGTGATCTTTCATTATTGCTATTGTATGAGATGGGCACCTCAGAAGTTCTTGAAGAAGTTGAAAAATATCACTCTTTATCTAGTTTGTATAAATCCCTGTCTTCCCTCTTTTGAAACTACCTGTTCAGTCCTCAGGCACAGCGTTTCATTTTGGTGAGATTGTAAAACTGCCTTCTCTGAGACCATCACTTCATTTGGTTAAAGGAGATCTCTTCTTGTCAGTCCTGGGATTCCTGTTTCTCCATACTTAAGCATTGATTGCCACCTGGAGATCAATCCAGGTGGAAAACTTTTCATTCTTTACTTGTACCCCATCCTTTCACTTCCATAGCTCGAAACATTGAAAATCCATATGAAAACCTATGGCAGATAACTTTCTACTTATGAATGGGCTGTGTTCCAAAAATTCATAAGTGTGTTAAAAGCAAAAATGTCACAACAACAGCCATAACAGCTTATATTTAAGTAGCGTTTTATATAGTTTAAGAATAACCTTTTGTGATTTAGGCCAGTTCCAATGATTCTGTGATGGAGAGAGCCATCTGAACCCAGAGAGAGAACTGTGGGGATTGAGTGTAGATTACAACATATTTTCACTTATGAAGCAAAGGAAATCTGAGGAATTTGAAATAGAGATTGAAGGAACATAATCTTCAGTCATTGTAGGCCCACAGTGACACATTCTTTTCTTCCAGGAATAATACTTTTGGTTCTTTCTACTTTGTGTTCTTAATGTCTTCCTTTGAGAGTTCCTATAATCCTGTATTTTTCATTTACATGAAAATTCTTTTGGTATTTATCTCCTACATATTACTATTATTAATAATAATCAATATATATATATGTATATACATACATATATATATAGTACTTTAGGTTTGCAAAATACTTTACAAATATTACCTCACAATTCTGGGAGATAAGTGTTATTATTACTCCCATTTTCAATGATGGGGACATTAAGTAACCTGCCTAGGATCACACAACCAGTAAGTAAATGAGGCAAGATTTGAATTCTGGACACACTCCTGATGAGTTTTTCATGCATCTTGTAATTGTTATTATGATTCCTAAGCTTTTGTTTGTAAGACCAATTGCGTTCTAATGAACATTCCAGATTTCTGGAATTTATCTGGAATTTTGTTGAATTTAATATTAAATTACGTTATTCAGATCACATGGCAGGGTTTAGAGATATATATTTTTCTTCAAAGTATTTATTGCAATATGATTTTATCACCAGATTGTTCTCTTAAAGAAACAATAACAGTTTTTGTAGCTTCTGTAAAACAGCTATTCAAAGAAAGGTTTATACTTCGAATTCAGGGAAAAAAAATCTGTCACTGAATGACTCCTTTAATTTCCAAAACAAAGCTTCTTGATGGATTACCACTGGATCAGAGTTTCAGTCTACTGTAGTTCAACTTTAATATCTTATAATTTTTCATTATTAAGTAATCCTGGTTAATAGAAAAATGAGATGCATTTTGGCTCAAAACTATATTAAAATTTGTAAACATTCAGTTCACCAGCCCCACATAATGTGTATTTAGTTGAAAGTTGTGTTCAAAAAAATTTGAATAATTGAATCAACCTAAAAATTATACTGCCACAAAAGTAACATAAAATATGGGGTGCCTGAATTCTCTTACATATTTCTATTTGGCAATCCAAATAACATCAACATAATAATTTTTCCATTTTGTTAAAAAAAAAAAAAAAAAAAAAAAAAAGCTGAATTGGTGTTTCTTTTTTCTCCCTGATGAATTTTCTTTGCTTCACATCTGGCTATGGAATGCAAACACTATGGGGTCCATTACTTGTTTACAGAAATGAAATTGTACAATCCCATTAGACAGGCAGTGATGAACTTTTCTTTAGAGTCCTATGTCCAGCTTCAGAGAAGACTCTACTCCCTTTTGATGGCTTTCTCATTTTCCTAAATACCATAAGCTTCTAGCTTTTCAATGGACTTTCTTTGTCATTGTAACCTATTGATAAATATTGAACTAAGGTCATACTATGGAATTTTCCTATTTAGTAGACTACAAAGTTTGACTATCTAATAGTTTATTGTCCTGATATTTGACATTTTATGGACACCCTACTTGTCAAAATTGTGTACAAGTAATTAGTAACTAGCTTCATCCATCCTGAGGGTACTCGTATTACCAAAGATTTCATTAACTGCAAAGCTGACTTAGACCAGTTATATTGCCTGTGGAGCAGCCCACAGAAATAATTTAACATTTCTTTCTCATCCCAAGCCTCCCCAATTTAACTTCCCCAACCTATTTTTCCCAACAAATTTCTTATTTCCCCAATAAAGATTTTCACATCCAGCAATTTCTGTCAGGTGCCCATACTTTGTTACCCCATTCCTTGCCTAGTTACCAGGGAAAATTTTACTATTGTTCTAATTTATGAAATTTCCTCCCACATCCCTCCCAGTGACATGATAAGTAGGAATAATGTTAATACATCTAAAACAAGAAGAGGAAAGTCACAAACTTAGAGGCAATGTTTGGAAAGATTGCTATAATTGGTCTCAGGAGAGACCTAGAATTTCTGACAATTATTAATCAACATTAATTATGTCTTACCTTTAAAATAGTGGATAATAATATCTGAGAATATCTACCTTGAAAGGAAACATGATGTAGGAAATTAGAAGGTGGGTCTTAGAGTCAAGAAATTCTATCACTGATATGCTGCTAGTGTGACCCTAGATAAGACATTTAACTTTAGCACTCTAGGCAACTTGAACCCCTTTACATTAATTAAAGCATGCAAACTGCATTGGAATGGGAGTTTTCCTCACTAAGCTCTCCATACTATTGAAAGCACAAGTCTAGAGCAAGTTAGCTTATGATTGCCATGGAGATAAATTGAGACAGCCTATATTTACAAAATTTACAAATTTTTAAGTATTGCAAACTTTGATGGAAAGCCAAAATAGATTAAAAAGAATATTTACAAGTTTAATAATCCCCCTAATTAAAAAAAAATAAATAACAAAATCCTCATTCAGTTTTGATTTTTTTTTTCATCAATTCTTCCATGATTTCATTTCACATAGGTTATCTGCTTTGATTGGTTTTTTTTTTTTTTTTTTTTTGTGGGAAAACACTGTAAAAAAGTGCATGCAGCATCCAGCCATTCTGAAGAGTAATTTGGAATTATGCTAAAAAAAGTTATCAAACTGTGCATACCCTTTGATCCAGTAGTATTACTATTGGGCTTATATCCCAAAGGGATCTTAAAGAAGGGAAAAATACCTGTATGTGCAAAAATGTTTGTGACAGCCCTTTCTGGCAAGAAACTGGAAACTGAGTGGATGCCCATCAATTGGAGAATGGCTGAATAAATTGTGGTATATAAATGTTATGGAATATTATTGTTCTGTAAGAAATGACAGCAGGGTGATTTCAGAAAGGCCTGGAGAGACTTACATGAACTGATACTGAGTGAAATGAGCAGGACCAGGAGATCATTATATACTTCCACAATTCTGATGGACGTGGCCCTCTTCGACAATGAGATGAACCAAATCAGTTCCAATAGAGCAGTAATGAACTGAACCAATTATACCCATCGAAAGAACTCTGGGAGATGACTATGAACCACTACATAGAATTCCCAATCCCTCTATTTTTGTCCGACTGCATTTTTATTTCCTTCACAGGCTAATTGTACACTATTTCAAAGTCCTATTCTTTTTGTACAGCAAAACAATTGTATGATCATGTATACATATATTGTATTCAACATATACTTTAACATATTTAACATGTATTGGTCAACGTGACATCTGGGGGAGGGGGTGGGGAGGAAGAGAGGGAAAATTGGAACAAAAGGTTTTGCAGTTGTCAATGCTGAAAAATTACCCATGCATATATCTTGTAAATAAAAAGCTATAATAAAAAAATTTAAAAAAAAGAAAAGTGCATTCAGAATTCCTAATGATTAACTTACAAATAAATTTTTGGAAAATTGACAAGCAAGTCAGGAATATCTTTGGAAACAAAGCAATTTATTATATATAATTTTTCTCTATATAATGACAATCAACCCATATATATTTATTTATATAGATGATAAACATGTATAACCATTATCTGAGTAGTCTCTCAGATAGGGAGGAGAAATAGAATTTGAA
Organism: Sminthopsis crassicaudata; assembly: GCF_048593235.1. Classification (NCBI taxonomy): domain Eukaryota; kingdom Metazoa; phylum Chordata; class Mammalia; order Dasyuromorphia; family Dasyuridae; genus Sminthopsis; species Sminthopsis crassicaudata. The sequence goes on along the minus strand of NC_133619.1, from coordinate 220,904,612 downwards.
ACTCAAAATGTTAAAAAAAAAAAAAAGCTTAAAATTATTTTAATATGTAATTGGGTACAACTATATATATTTGTCTATATATACAAAATGAATATATAATTAACAAAATGAATAAAATTATAAAGTTATAATAAGCTAAAACCTGGAGAAGAGATGAGAAAATGTATCTTTTTCTCTTCTTTGTAGAAGTAAGAGACTATGTGTATGGAATATTGTATATCTTGTCAAATGTGAGAAGAGGGAAGACTGATATATTTGAGGAAATGAAGATGATGTAATGACATAAAGTAACAATAAGGGTTTGTTTAAATTAAGAAAGTCAGGAATATTTAAACTTATATTAATATTTTATTTTTCAAAAATCATTAGGAAAATATCCAAGGGCAAAAAAGGTTTTAATGCTCTAGAAACAATGTTAATTCTCAGGATGTTCATGAATATACCTGCTATTTCACTGGTATAAATGCCACATACCTCCTCCAGATTGAAAACCTTCCCTTTCTCTCTCTATTCAGTTTGTCTTTGACTCTTTTCTCTATTCCTCACCCCCCCCCTTGATTCTTTCTCCTTCTCTACACCAATGCAAATCAGTACCTGTTAGCAAGTCATGGTCAGTAAATCACTTGGATCAATGAGAGACTAATCATCTGCCTAAGAACACACAGTAACTAGGAATCAGACTCAGAGGACAGCTTTTCATCTACTATTCCATATTGTCTTTAATACTACATAAATACATTACACACACACACACACACACACTGCCCCCAAGGTCTTAGTGAAGTTTTAATTGTTGTTGTTAAGTTGATTAGTTATGTTTCTTCTTTGTGACCATTTAGGGTTTTCTTTGCAAAGATATTGGTCTGGTTCACCAATTCTTTCTCCAGCTCATTTTATAGAAGTGGAAACTGAGGCAAACAAAGTTAAGTGACTTGCCTAGAGTCATACAACTAGTAAGTATTTTAGGTTAGGTTTGAACTAAGGTCTTCCTGATTTCAGACTTTGCACTCCATTCACTGTGCCAGCTGTTCAAGTTTTAATAGCTATATGTTTATATATTTTCATATATGTATATATACATATATATATATATACTCATATAATAAAATGTGAATATATTCACATATTTAAATCTTAAAATCACATGAAAATGTTAAGTTCAAGGTAATATAAATAGAATTGATTGATAAGTGAATATTGTACACCCGAGCTATAAATCTGAGTTTGTCTGAAGGATATGGAGTAGTTATCACAGAATATAGATACCATTCTGTGTCTTGATATAAAAAGATACCAAAACATTCTCTCCCAAAATGGTTACCTCTCCTAAATTTGGACATCAATAGACAAAGTACATATATATGGAAGGTTGCTATATTCATGCATGTTACAGCTATGTTATTATTTCAGTAGTTTTCACTCATGCCTGACTCTTTGTAACCCCATTTGGGGTTTTCTTGGCAAAGATACTATAGTAGTTCACCATTTCCTTCATCACCTCTTTTTAGAGATGAGGAAACAGGATTAAGTGATTTGATCAGGGTAACACAACTAGTATGTGTTTGAGATTTTAATTGACTAATTTTTTCTTTATGTAAAATAATCGCATCCATCTCATTAGTATGCAAATTTGCTTTCATCTTTAATAAATGGTAAAATTTTATATATATATATATGCATATATATATATATATATATATCAAAGAATTATTTTAAAACAAATTTATGATTTATTACTTGTAAATGTTTGATTTGTATACCTATTTTATATGCCTATATACCCAGGATCACACAAAAGTTTCTCGGGTAAAAATGGATTGTGAATGGAAAAGTTTAAGAAGCCCGGTTCTAAAGCATGGATACGAAGTTGGCTAAGAATTAGAAAATCTGTCTTGATGATGGAAAAAAGGCTTTTCTGGTTTCAAATAGCAGAATTCTCTGGATGTGAAAACTATTTTCAATATCATATCCCATCACAAATCCTAGAAGCAGAGTCAAATCTTGGGAAGCTTTTGCATTTTACTCAACTGATATCAAATCCAGGCATGGCAAATAAAGTATTGAACTATCTTACTTCAAAGAAATATTTTTATAGGTTAAATTATAATGGAAAACCCAGGGGCATACGGAAAGAAAGCAAATTGTTGTGTCCTGTTTCATGTTGCTTTATCCAGTTGGTCACAGAAATTCATGTAAGTTTGCATGCAATAAGACTAAAAATATCCCCAAAGTGCCTTTGTGGAAGAAAACTAACAAAGGTTTCATTTAGAGGAAATATTACTCTCCCATGCCCTGGGTGGTTTTCAAATTGCTTCAGGATGCTTTAGATTCATCTGTACTATTTTGATTCAGTGGATAGAGTGCTGGGCCTGGAGACAGGAACACCTGAATTCAAATTTGGCCTTAACTACCAATAGCTGTGTGACTGACCCTGGTCAATCATTTAACCTCGTTTGCTTCAGTTTCTTTAACGTCAACCGAGCTGAAGAAGGAAATGGCAAACTACTCCCATATCTTTGCCAAGAAAACTCCCAAAGAAGTCAAGATGGACATGAGTGAACAATGACTAAACAGCATATGCAAGGAAGACATCATGGCAGGCTCTGTGGAATACAATGATAAATATATAAGAGTTGCTGCCATAGGGAAATTTATATTGTTCATGAAATATTCAATACAATTCAAGATAAGTATAAGGTGATCTAAAAAGGGAAAGAAAATGAACATCTCTGAAAGGATAGAGAGTAGGGAATCCAAGGAAACTAGTGGCTTAAGAGTGTCTTACCTGCTTTTTTGTATACTGGTTTGGTCCTTTAAAGGACTATTTGACTTCTTTATTTCTTCAGGTATAAAAAAAAAATCCACAGATCATGAGATAAGCAATTCTCCTAAAACCTTCAGAAAGCCTATCTGGCCTAAAAGGCCTTTAGCCCAGATGAAAGAAGAGGAAGATGGGGACCTTAGCAAATTAATATTCTTTATCTTTTGTTGTTAGTAAAAACCACTTTTATTGAATTTTATGATCCACTTAAAATGTTCCTTTCGCATTCTAACTCCCAAGCTGAATCGCTAGACTGGACTGAGTTAGGCTTAGGCCAATATAACTTTCTAGGATGGGTGACACCTGAACTGAATGAATGGTGATTAAAGGTATTGAGGTGAGAAGTTAAGGCATTCCAGGAATGCCACATAGATAGTAGATGGGCAAAAATGGCAAAAGATGGACAGCCAGTTCAGAGGATGGCTAGTAGCTCAATTTGATTGGCATTCAGAGAGGGTAAAGAGAGTGATAAGAAACAGGATTCGAAAAGAATCATATTTTAGTAAAATGTAAATACCAGGTTGAAGAGTTTGTATTTTTCTTTTAAGAGACAAGAGAAGATGCTGCCAAAGAAGATGGTATGGCACAGTAGAAATACCATAGTATTTGGAGTCAAAAGATCTTGGTTTTAAGTCCTATCTTGCTCTCTTACTGAGTAATATTAAGCAATTTTCAACATCTCTGAACCTAAAAGTCCTTATCTGTAAAAGAAGAGGAGGAGGAAAAGAAGGAAGAAGATAATAGCTATAAAATAATAATAAGATAAAAATAATAATAAAAAGAAGTTCGAGGAGGAGAAGGAAAAGGACAAGGAGGAGGAAGAAGAGAAGTTGATTTAAATGGCCTCTATAATCTCTTTCAATAAAAGGACTTTTTATATTTACGACTTCTGAGCAAGGAAGTGACATTACTAGATCTGTGGCTTGGAAAGATTATTTTAACAGCTGTAAAGTTGTCTGGGAGAGGGAAGAGATTAGAAACAGAGAAGGCTATTAGAACACTGTTGCAATAATTTAGCCAAGAGGTGATAAGACCTTGAACCAGGGTAGTATTAAGTAGAAACAAAGTCATAAAACTAGGATTCTCCCCATTTCCCACCAGGCAGCATACTTTCAGATTTTTCCATAATATCTCAGTAACCTCATCATCCTAGATCATCATACCCCCAGAATTCATTTGTTGAAAATATTCTTTGCCTGAGACCCTTTCCTCAGATTGGATGGCTTCTCCCAGAACTTCCATTTAGGGAGGGTATCAGACCTGGTATTATGAAAACTCATTTTCCTGCATTCAAATCTGGTCATAGACATTTAATAGCTGTGTGACCCTCAGCAAATCATTTAATTCTATTTACCTCAGTTTTCTCATCTCTGAAGTGAGCTAAAGAAGGAAATAGCAAATTATTACGTATCTTTGTAAAGAGAACCCCAAATATATGGTCATAAATAATCAGACATGATTCAATAATAACTAGCCTAAACCATCTATATTTTTATTTTCACAAGGGTATATTCCTCCAGCATTACCAGATAACTGACCCTCTTCCCTTTAGATTCATTTTATGTATTGTCTTCTCCATTAGAAAGCAAGCTCTTTGAGGGCAGGAACTGTTTTTCTTTTCCCTTGTATTTTTTATCCCCATTGATTAGCATAGTGCCTAGCACATTGGATTTAAGAAAAACTTATTGACCATTTATTTAGAAACCACTAATGTGCTAAGTATAAGTAATTCTAAAAATTATTTATTAAAATACATCCCATAAGACCTTTGCAACATTTTCTGTTTTTCATATGAGTTACACTGTGTGCTTGAAGAAAAATCCATTCCTTTAAAAATATTATGAAATTCCAAGTATTCTCTAATTGAGAGTGACCTTCCTCCTCCATAGTTTGAAATTAATACAAACATTTTTTGGACGTTAATTGTGTCTATGTTGAGTTTGAATATAATCTTTTGGAATCCAAGGCTAAAGACACAAAAAGTCCTCATAAATACTTGTTGGTTGACTCATAATAGCACCCCAAACTCTGTCAAGCTACTTTAAAAGTATGTATACAAGTCCAAGGGCAAGAAGACCTTGTAAAATATATTGTTTGATTACTCATGATATTTTAAGACACAAATGTACCAGTTGAGTGACTGCAATTGGGATGAGCCAAATGAGATTCTGAGAATCCCTAACTATAAATAAGAGAGACACATGGATGTGGCAGAACACACAAACTTTTTTGCTCTCTTAGTCTTCCTTTCTAATTCCCACCAAGACATGTGGACCTTACATTTCCACCCCAGTTATAGAGCATAGCATGTCAACCTTACCCAGAACAGGCTCTGGCCCTACAGTCACTTCCTAGGGCTCCCTTCTGGATCCTCTCAGTTCTCAACAATTGCTTCCCCATCCCCTAGCCCCCCATCATGTCTTATCTCTCTAAAGTATCTATCTTGTGATTTTATCAGCCACTATAGATTCTATTATCATTTCTATGCAGATGACCTCCAAATGGGTATAAATATCCTTAATTGCTATCTCAAATTCTGGTCCTATATTACTAGGTATCTGATGAAAATCTACCAAATGGCTACAGGCATCTCAAATACATATCCAAAACAGAACTCATATTTCCCCCCACTTAACCTCCAAAATTTTCCATTTCTATTGATGATTCCATCATCCTCTTAGTCATTCAGTTTTGCAATTTTGGAGTCCCTCTTGGCTTCTCTCTGCCTCTATGGTTATTACTGAGTTTTGTCAATCCTACTGAGATAATGTACACAAGTAACATGTGAAAAAACATAAACAACTCTGCACGCTTGAAAATGATACATAACTACAATTTATTATTGTTCTTGTTGCATAATAATAATAATAAAAATCGTTACTCCAACAACAATTCTGAAATCTATCTTCTCTTGATTCAAACAAGTACTCAGCCACAGTTTAGGTCTTTATCATTTCTTGCCAGGATAATTGCCAACAGCCACTTACCTGGTATTCTCTTCCTTATCTAATCCATCTTCCATACAAGTGAAAAACTGATATTCCTAAAACACAAATCATGCAATTCTTCTATATAAAAACCTAATAAACTTACAAAACTCATTTCAGTGGTTTCTAGAAAAAGATATAAACTATGGATTTAAAGCATTCTACAACCAGGTCCCTACCTACTATTCTAATTGAACTTTATATTATGTAATCCCTTGTTCTTGTCAAACTAGCCAAGTAGCTATTATCTGAATATGATATTTCATCTCTTACTTCTATGGTCTTATAGAACAATTACCTCATATATGTGTGCATTCCCTCTTCACTTCTGCTTTGTGGAACAGAATAGTAAGTTTCTTTTAAAACATATCTCAGGTGCCATCTTCTCCACAAAACTTTCCTGATTTATTCCTCCATCTAAGCTCTCAGCTACTAGTTATCTCTCCCTCTTGATATAACTTAAATAGACTATTGTAATTTATTGTTTTAAACAACAGTTTGTGGAACAATATGCAATGCAAAGAATTGTTTCTTAATATTATTTTTATATTTATATATGTATATATGTTGTATTGTGTGATTTATATCTCTTATCTTGCTATATTTATATTTACAAGTGCAGTATTATAGAGGAAGCATTATTTACTGATTAAAGAGCAGGCCCTAAAGCCAGGAGGACATAGTTTCAAGTTTTTCTTCTGATACCCACTAGTTATAGACATTAGATAAGTCACTAGCCATTTAATGCTCAGATGTGCACTTATAGTGACAAAAAGAATTACTTACCTCAAGAGTTCTCATTAACAAATAAACCATAAGTTTACTTCTTTTTCCTGTATATTTGTGTGTATCTACAAAGATGTGCTTGAAGCAGCACATACCTATAAACTAACTGCCCTGTATAGTAGATAATAAGAACTAATATATTCAGTTATTTTTAATCTGAAATGTGAATCCATCTGTATAAGAATATTATATCTTGATTATTTTCCTGAAAGTAATTTTGGATGCTTCTCTTTCCTTCATTATTTTACCTTGAAAGCAAGAAAAAATTTCAAAAGAAAACAAAAGAAAAACCTCTAAACCATAATTATTCTTCAGTTGCATTGTAAACATGTATTGAACTAGTTACTTCTTGTGGTGAGCCTCCATGGAGAGGAAGGGAGGAATCTTCGTAAATATGTACAAAGATCACCACATAGAAAACTGGAAGAAAACGTTAGCAAGAAAATCAGACAATATTGCCATGGAAACCATGATGTTCCAGGTGGGAGGCACAGCCAGAATCAATTGTAGGCAGTTGGAGGGTGTGAACCAACAAATGGGAAGCCCACTACCTTTCCCTCTTTCCAAAAGGCCTACTGAAAAGGAATAAACATAAGTCCATTCTTATTTAGAAACCACAAATTAAATGTTTTTCTTCCATCATTTGGTTAAGTAGAGAAAACTGCAGTGGGAAATTATGATGTCTAGTGCTTAAAAATCCAGACTTTCACCTTCCTCTATCTAGCCTGTAAGATCATGTGCTAACACAAAGCCTCAATTCTAAACTGTCATTTTGAACTTCATAAAGCATGAGTATCAGGGATGCCATTAATCCATTCTCTGGTGGATATTAAATTATACATACATATATATATATATATATATATATATATATATATATATATATATATATATATATATATATATATATATGTAGAGAGAGAGAGAGAGAGAGAGAGAGAGAGAGAGAGAGAGAGAGAGGAGAGAGAGAGAGACTTTGAGCTTATTTCAATAAGATATCCAATATTCAGATTTTTTTTTTTAATTTCAATGAAAACATTCAGTAAAATATCTAGAGAATTTATTTTCAGGATAAGGTTGATCCAGCCATATAAAAATGTCAAGCTCTCCAAAAATTTGAGGTTCCCAGACAACCAGTCCAAATTGACCTATTAACAATGGTCTGCATTAAATTATTTTAATATTTGAATAATTATATACAATAATTGACATGAATTCTCTATAATTTACACAATTCCTTCCATTTACCTCTTTCCCAGGAAAAAAATCAAACTCAGGTTTTCAAAAAGTTTTTTTTTTTTTTAAAATAGAATTTTACTATTGAAAACACTTTTGGAAGGTGGGAGTTTTTCAAAGGAACAATGAAAAATAAGAAAAACTTTATTCCACAGGCTTTATTAAATGTGCTGCAATGAAAATAATGTGACTGTTATAAATAAATCTTAATTTCTGCTAAATGAATAATCAATTTCTGCTAAAATAAGAAATATATCCACCATTATGTCAATTTTATATTCATTTTAAACAACTGACTAGTATTTTAATACCAGAAGTTAAATTTCCATCACAAGAAATGAGAAAACTATCCATATAGCTAATGATCTATGAAATTAATTGTCTTATTGTTCTGACAATATATCAGCCAAAGTTAGGCATTTAGTTCTTGCTCTTTAGTCATCATCTATGTTGTCTTGATCATCATTTTTCTTTTTATCTGAACCCAGTCAAACTCCATTTCTCAATTTTGACAACGGGTAATTATTTCTCCTATTTAAGCACAGAGTTAGTATTTAATCTTATTTAAATCAACCTTTACTGCACTGATTTTTCCTACAGTAGACAAGAAGCCTATATTCACCATGGACACTTCATCCTTGGACAGTTTTCTATCTTTGTTGCTTTTTTGTCTCCTTCAGTGTGCCTACTACAAATTGTCTATGCAAAAAAAAAAAAAAAAAATAGGAAATTTGCAATTTTGTACTCCTGCTGTACCAAGAACGTTTCTCACTTTTCATGCTGTCAGTTGAGCACAGAGCTGGATCAGTCTTTGTTCCAACCCCAATAAGGTCTCCAAGCGCAGCATACTGAAGATTATTATCCTCTGCAAAATGTGATATGATTTTTGAAAAGACTGGTTCACATGTGAATTTCCTTTCACTATCTTTCTCCAACTCTTAACTCCTATTCAATATTCCTCTGAGAACACTACTATGGTCCATATCATCCTTAAGGTCATCAACTTCACAACCATACTTGTTGATATCAAAAGATTGAAAACAAAAAATCTCGATTCTGAAGTGAAGTCTCTTGGGGGTACTGGAATTTTTCTTACTATATATTCACAAACATCTTTAATATAATACTTTAGCTGAGTGAAATTAGAACAATAGAGTACCATCTGCAACTATATTCTTTATAAATGCAAGAATTTGTTTATAGTGTTCCTTTGTGGGAATTTCTTTCACACAAATCAATTTTGTTTTGTAGAATTAGAGTGTGTTTCAATTTCACAATTTCCATGGCAATTGGGTCCTTAGAAGTATAAAGCTGAGGACAAGATTCATTAATAACTATTGAAAGTAGGTCTACATTTATGATTGCTTCAGTGTTCATGATGATGGCCATCAAAATAGCATGGCCAGGACAATCCACAAAAGAAATATGTCTCACTAATTTGAGACTAATTTCTTATAGTTCTTGGAATGTCTAAAGGAATTCTAGCTAGTGTGCTACTTCCACAAGATTCTGGCTGGGAACTGCTTGGGTCATCAAGTTCGTATAACTTAATGGTAATAGTTCTTTCCAGCTCATTTTTTAATCAGACAGTGTAAACTCCAGAAATAACTTTTACTACTGTTGATTTTCCATGTGCATCAAAGTCAATTGTACCTACATTGATTGTGGCTTATCTACTTATAACTTTATGCAAAAGTAAAGTCAACTTGGTAACACCCAAGGTGACCAAGCCCTGGAAACATGTCAATAATATTTTTCAAAAAACTTTTCTCAACAATATCAATCCTAAAAGTTCATTGGAATTGGTAACAACCAATCATTTTTTTTTTCTTTAATCAGAAAGGTATGTAAGAGGAAACAAATTGTGCCTGTTAATTAATTAAATATTCTTAAGTCAACTTTACTAAGCATACAACATTGCTTGATTCTGAGTCTGAATCTTGATTTTCCTGTCTTCCTGAAAGTTTGTGATAAAATCCTACCTTCAGCAAGAGGTCTTTCCTACTCCCTTCTCCCCATCTCCAGTTCCTTGTGCCTTCCCCTTTTAGATTGTTTCTACCTTCTTTACATATTTCTCATATATAAGAGTGAATTCCTTGAGGACATAGGTATCCCTAGCTTTCAGTCTTACACATAGTAGAAACTTAATAAATATTTGTTTGGTAGTTCAAAGGATCTGGGAGCTCACTGATGGTTGTGTGTAGGGGAGTTTTATTCATTTTAATAATTTCCAATCACAACAACACACACATGCCATTCCATCCTGTGAGACTTTTATCTCTCTCTCCCCTCGCTTAAGTCTACCCTATGGGATCAACCATCTACGATGGCATGGAAAGGCAGACTGATCTTTTGTCATATTGATAAATGAAATATAAGTGAAGTCCATCTTTTACCCACTACTTTATTTCCAATTCTGGTCATATTTCTCTTGAATGACATTGCTTTTGGTTTGTAATTCTTCACTGCTATTATATTCCACTTACATCTACCATTTTTTCTCTCCATCACTCTCTATGGATTACTTACAATTTTTATTCTTTGGAAACCATGATATTACACAATTCATAGTCACAGAATGTTGTGATGCAGGAATAGACAGTTTTGTCACAGGGAATGAAAAATAGCCCTACTCTGTGTCAAATGTATGTGGCTGCTGCTTTTAATAGAATAATAAGAAGAATATTTATATTAAAAAGATAGGTCTGTGACACAAGGAAAAGAGAAAAAATTGTTAAATTCTCAGTACAATTTCCAAAACATTGAAGTCTTGGCCTCTTATTCAATTCTATGTTCAGTGTTTTGTCCATCTGCAGTCTGTGTTCAAAAATCACATACTGACAGATTAACTCCATGGGCTATCAATTCAATCTTATATTATGTTCTGGATGACAAAGATTCTTTATACACATTTTTTTTCCTTGTGTAAATAATTAGGCCAAATTCTTCTGAGTTGTATGGGTTTCATTTAGGAAGTTCTATAGTCACCCAGGACTTGATTCAATTAGCTCACAAAGAATTCACATTAATTAATATGAACAATCTTAGTTCCAGAAAATAGATAATGAAAAAACAGAGTTCTTTCCTCTTAGGACAAGAGGCAATACATTATGGCTGTGAAGTGTTGCATATTTTTATGTCTTCTTTGTTCTTCATTTTTTCTCTTATCAGTTTTTCTTTGTTACAATGGAGTTTCTAATGAGGTGAAAGAAGAGAGTGTATATTGGCAAATAATTATAATGGTAAAACATTTTAGGAAATGAGAAAAAATTAATTTGGAGCAGATTACTTTAAAGGACCATGAAGAAACATATGGTCAATCAATCCAATGAGCACTTAATAAAATAAACACCTGCATTATGGCAGACGCTGTTCAAGCTGCAGTATATTAACAATTAAGGTTTACCTAGAAATAGTAATATAAAAGATTTTATAAATAAATATGACTTTAAGAGAGAATTTAAAAGGCAATCGATCACTTACAAGCAAGAATTAAAGGTAAATTGCAAACAATACTCCAATTGATATCCTTGACATGTCAAGAGATGTAGAGAAAAGCCTTTGGGTAGACACAATTGGGAATGCTAATGGGCAAATAATGATGAAATTATCATAAGGATAAGAAGGAATGAATGAGTTACAGACTGTACAACTGGAGAGAGCACCCATATCAAATCACAGATCCATAAAAGCATTTAAAAATAAGGTAGAGACAAATGTAAAATCAAGTGTAACAGAGTCTTTGACTGCAGAACAAAGCTCCCTATTTTCCTTAATCAATATAAAAGTTTTAAAAGACATCATCTAAGGCATTTTTATTGAGAGTAGGCTTATGCTCTGAGCATCTAAATAGCTAAGTGTATAGAGCACTGGTCTTGGAGTCAGGAAGTCTCATCTTCCTGAGTTCAAATCTGGCGTTAGATACTTACTAGTTTTGTGACTCTGGGCAAGTACCCTGATTGCCTCAGTTTCCTCATCTGTAAAATGAGCTGTTCTTTGCCAAGAAAATCCCAAATGGGATCACAGAGTCAGACATAATTGAAATGACTGAACAACAGATAAAAACTTGTTGGTTTATTTGGGGGGGGGGGGGGAACAGGGATAGTAGTAAAGTTATTGGTCTTATGCTTATCTCATATAGAGAATTCCTCAAGTGGAAACTCCTTCACTGACAGATCAGAAACTCAGCTGCAACAATATAATATATAAAGAGGGTTTCTTAATCCACAATAAATTCATTCATTAGTCACTATCACTTTCACATTGACTTGCATTTTTTTTAATGAAGAATAATGTATTAAGGCTGATTAATACTGTATAATGTATTAATGCAGTATATATTATTTAATTATAATTATAATATGAAATATAATATATTATAAATATAATAAATATTTATAATAAATATATATTATATTTAATATATATCATATATTATATAAATATTATTATATTATATATAATATATATAATAAATATAATATAATATAAATATAATAAATTATAATAATTATAATTATTATATATTATATAATGTATTAATGTAAGAATAATGTATTAAGGCTGATTAATTGGGGTGGTGGCACAGGTCAGTAATCTGTACTAGTAGGGGAGGCTGAGGCTGGTGGATCTTTTGAATCAAAGTGACTGAGATACAGTAGGGCTAAGCCAACTATGCATCCATTCTAAGAACAGCATTAATATAGTCAGCCTCTGGGAGAGAACTATAAGCTGCATATGGAACTTCACTCTTTCTTCTACAGTCATTCCATAGGACCACAGACTTCTAGTGACAAGACAAAAGTCAGGATAGGTGATGGTGGCCTGAGATGTTTGATATATTCAATGTCTGAAAAATTCCAAACTGACCCATTTCAGCAACCAGTCAAAATCAGAAGCTACCAGATGACACACTTCTTTCCTTTTATCGTCTGGGAATACTTCCTAATATCATTGAGGGCAAATTTGCCTGGGCATAAAAGTTGTGAATAATAGTTCTGCCACTTGATTTCTGTGGCATTCCTTGTGCTGCCACTGTGATATTCTGTGAATACTGAGGTGCTAAAATATCAACTGTCAATAGAAGATCCTGAGATCTTTAAAGTCTAAAAGGTGAACATGGAAAATTTCTTGCAGAGTTCTTTGAAAAATTTGACAACTGTTCATACATTGAAAATTCTTATTGAAAATTAATTGCATTTGGTAAATCTATACAAATAGCAAATTGATAAATGTGTTTCATTCTTTCAACAGCCCACAAAATCAATTGTGTGGGATATGATATGGAGTTAAGTATCAATGTGAGCTTTATAACTAACCAGTATGTTAGTTATGATTCATAATGATTCTGTTTATCTGGTTGTAACCTGATGACTGTACTGTAAGTTTCTCTCATTTTGAATGAGGAAACATCTAATTCCATTCTGCTTAATTAAGCAGAGGTTAGTGGATCTCTCTATGTAACACAAATGTCAATGAGTCATTTTAGAATGTAATTTGAAGTTTGGCAAATGAACTAAAAAACTCTGCAAATTAAGTTTGTAAGAAGGCATTCCCTAAACTCTACAGGAAGTAATTTTAACAAATAAAAAAATACTTTACATAGCAGGAGATTATTATTCATTGGAACCCTGTTGTGAGATTCACTCCTAAGTAAACAACCTAATTTTTCTGTTTTTAAGTTAAGGGTTTTATACATTATTTTATTATTATGAGCTATCCCATTAAATTTTTATATGAAGAAAAACGCAAAATTAACTTTTTATTTTGACATTTCAATAAGCTGAGTGAATGTTCTGAAATTTAGATAATAGAAAAGTTATACTTGTAAAAGCAAACATTGCAAATACTTCTTAGCAAACACTAGAGGGAATCTATCTATAGATACATATAGATATAGAAATATGTCTATATCTATATCTATCTATCTATGTATACACACACACACACACACACACACACACACACACACACACACACACACACACACACACAGATGCCTCTGCGTATTTCCTTAAAGGGGAAGCATGAGATTACTTGACCTAAGAGAAGGAAACATAATGACAACTACTTTAGCCTGTGTATTGGCTATATTTGGTTACATAAGTGTACAATGAGAAGAAAATTAAAAGTGAAGGCAGGAAGAGGTTTCATTCTTTATCCATTGGCTCATTTACAGAGAAGGATAGCTGTGTCTTTTGTTGTTTTTTGAAATCTTCCTCTAGCTTGATAGTATCATTTAAGAACATCAAAGAACAGGCTTAAGTTTAAAAAACAAACAAAAAGAAAAAAATATGAGTAGGGCAAAACTTTTCTTTGATTCAAGATAACAAACAATAATATAAACATCCACCCACATAACCAATCAATCCTTTGATAAGACTGTTGATCATTAGGAGATAGAATCGTAATACAGAAATTGTTTCATCCTATTGTGTATTTTACTAGTGTCTTGCACATAATAAGTGTCCAATGAATGATTGCTGAACTGATAGTCACTTTGAATTCTTGATTAGTAACATGTTAAAGGGAAATCAATAGGACAGGTTGTTATTGAGAACATTTTCCAGAAAAAAAATTGAGGATTATTGAATACTGAATTTGCTGAAATATCTTTGGCTTGCTAGAATGCTCATGTCTTGGGAAGGAAGAGCAGGATTCTCCCAAGTCCTTCCATGAGAGAGTATAATTAGATAGAGTATTTAGAAAATTAAGCCAGAGGGAACCAAGTTGTTTTTTTATTGGCTAGGCAGATTTTTTTGAATTGTGGGCAAGTAGAGAAAAAGTAAAGGAATCAATCAATTAACATTGTCTAACTGCCTACATACTAGGTATTATACTAGACTCTGGGACAGAATTAAAAATGAAACAGTTCCTGTCCTCAAGAAGTTTACATTCTACTGGTAAGAGGATATGTATGAAGACTGGGTGAGATGCCAAGAATGAACGGTTAGTATATTGGATAAAGTAGTCAATTTTGTTTGTACTATGTGATATTATATGTGCTCTTCTTTTATCATCTTAACACAGACTGAGAGCTAGAAGGGATATTAGATTCAACTCTTCAGGTTCTCTTCTAGTCTAATTCTCTCATTTTACAGATGTGGAAACTAACACCCAGAGGGATGAATTGACTTGCCCCTGGCAAACCATGTAGCAAGTAGTAGAACCAGCATTTGAACACAGGTCCTCTCAATCTAAGCCTACAATTCTTTACTCTACTATCTCCCCTTGGGAAATGTACCAATTTTTACCCCATCAGGGCTGAGTTTATACCCTTGTTATGTTTCCTCGGTTCCATATCACTATGCCTAAGGAAAGAGGACAAGAAGTTGCTAGATTTAACACATTCTAATTTTCCTTTGCCGCTCTCCCCTTCCTCCCCATCCCACTCCATGTCCCACTTGGAGGCATGTCTGTGCTTAGGTAGAGGAAGACTTGATCATTCGTTACTATTGTCATGCTCTATTTTCCCTAATCTTTAATACCTTCTTTAAAATGGGACTATTGCTGAAGAAAGGAAAGAAGGAAAGAAATGGAGGAAGGAAGGAATCAAAAAATGAAGGAAAAAGGAAGGAAGGGAGAAAGAAAGAAGGAAAGAAAAAACAGGAATGGAAAAATGAGGGAAGGAAAGCAAAAAGGGAAAAAAAAGTAAAGAAAAGAGGAAGGAACAAAAGCAATGATGGAAAAGAGAAAGGATGGGAGCAAGGATTGAAGGAAAGAAGGAAAGAAAGGAAACAGGGAGGAAGGGAAAGAGGGAGGAAAAAAGGAAGAATGATGGAAAAGGGGGAGAATATGAAATAAAGAGAGAAATAAGAATTTAAAAAAAAAGGAAGATCACAATGTAATTCATAAGAATGAGTATTTTTTTTTTAAATAAGAAAAAAAAAAGGTGCTTAGCCAACTATGTCCTCAGGACATTCTACTCATTAATACTTATTTTAGACAATCTTAGAGGAGCTGAACAGGAACTTCCTATTCCTAACCACAAATTAAATAAAAAGAAATAGTTCCTATCCTGAGATACTAATTTATACAATGCTAGTTCCAGTGCTGGAAGGGAGTTTAGAGATGGAGGAGTCCAACCACATCACACCACATTTGTTACTATTGTCATGCTCTATTTTGCCTAATCTTTAATACCTTCTTTAAAAATGGGACTACTGCTGAAGAAAGGAAAGAAGGGAGGAAGAAAGGAAAAATAGAAGCAAAAAGGCTAGAAAGAAAATAGGAAAGAAGGAAAGAAATGGAGGAAGGAAGGAATCAAAAAATGAAGGAAAAAAGAAGGAAGGGAGAAAGAAAGAAGGAAAGAAAAAACAGGAATGGAAAAATGAGGGAAGGAAAGCAAAAAGGTAAAAAAAGTAAAGAAAAGAGGAAGAAACAAAAGCAATGATGGAAAAGAGAAAGGATGGGAGCAGGGATTGAAGGAAAGAAGGAAAGAGAAAGGAAAGAGGGAGGAAGGGAAAGAGGGAGGAAAAAAGGAAGAATGATGGAAAAAGGGGAGAGTATGAAATAGAGAAATAAGAATTTTAAAAAAAAAGGAAGATCACAATGTAATTCATAAGAATGAGTATTTTTTTTTAATAAGAAAAAAAAAAAGGTGCTTAGCCAACTATGTCCTCAGGACATTCTACTCATTAATACTTATTTTAGACAATCTTAGAGGAGCAGAACAGGAACTTCCTATTCCTAACCACAAATTAAATAAAAAGAAATAGTTCCTATCCTGAGATACTAATTTATACAATGCTAGATCCAGTGCTGGAAAGGAGTTTAGAGATCGAGGAGTCCAACCACATCACTTTATAGATAAGGAATTGAGTGAAGTGAAAAAGGCATTGAAATGCAGTAAATCATACATTATTATAGTATGTTAGAACTGGAACTAAGCCTAAAAATAGATGAAGAACATATGAGTGAGTGCAAAAGGAAAGTGAATTATCCCAGGTCATGTACATTATTAGTGGCAGCTGGGATTATCAGAAGTCATGATTCCCATTGGGTGAGATTGGACAATGGTAGAAATAACAATAACACAAAATAAAACATGACAAGTGCTATATAGTAGCTGTCTGTGACCATATTTGAACATGTCTTCCTGAATTTGAATGAGGCTTCAAACATTAGCTGTGTGGCCCTGTGCAAATCACTTAATCCTGTGTGCCTCAGTTTTCTCATCTATAAAACAAGCTGGAGAAGGAAATGGCTAAGTACTCTAACAACTTTGTTTTAAGAAAACCCCAAATGGGTCTGAGACAAAGTGTCAGACATGACTGAAGCAACTGAACAATAACAACAATAATCTCTATGCCTCACTTTTACCTCACATTCAAAACAATTGCCAAATTTAGTTATTTCGACCTCCACTATACCTTTTATAATCAATTCCTCTCTTTCATTCACAACATCATTAACCTAGATTAATTCCATCTCTTTATGGATTTAATTTAGAAGCTGACACTTTGTAGAGCTCTCTCTGTCCCTGTCTCTATCTCTGTCTCTTTGTCCATCTCTATCTCTTTTATGCCCATTTTTTCAACATACTTGTCAAAATAAACTTCCTAATGTATAGATATTACTAAGTCACTACATTGTTCAAAAATCTTCAATGACTTCCTTTTGCCTCTAAGATAAAATAGAAATTCCTTAGTCTGTTATTTAAAGATCTTTACAATTTGGCTACAACCTACTTTTCTAAGTTTATTTCACATTATTCTGTTTTAATCACTTTCCTAGTTAAACTGCAATGCCTACCCCAATTTGGAGTAGCTGCCTCCTCTTTTTATGCTTTTGTAAAGGACATTACACATATCTAGAGTGCACCCACTTTTCATCCTCCACCCCTTTTTCAGAATCATTTAATTCTTTTGACTTAGATCAAGGCATTGCAATTCTTTTCTGACCCACCCAGCCCCAAATGTTTACTTTGTAATTAAATTATTCGAGAGTACTTTATTTGGATGATTACTCTGTCCTCATCAAAACCAGTTTTGTAAATGTTTATGGCAGCTTTTTGTAGTGGCTAGAAATTGGAAACTGAATGGATGCCCATCAATTAGAGAATAGCTGAATGGTATATGAATTTATGGAATTATTGTTCTATAAGAAATGATCAACAGGATGATTTCAGAGAGGCCTGGAGAGACTTACATGAACTGAAGCTGAGTGAAATGAGCAGGACCAGGAGATCATTATACATGGCAACAAGACTATACAATGATCAATTCTGATGGACGTGGTTCTCTTCAACAATGAAATGATTCAAACCAGTTCCACTTGTGCAGGGTTGGAGAGATTCATATATACCCAGAGAAAGGACTGTGCAAACTAAGTATGGACCACAATATAGCATTTTTACTCTTCTGTTGATGTTTGCTTGCATTTTGTTTTCATTCTCAGATTTATTTTCCTTTTTGATCTGATTTTTCTTGTGCAGCAAGATAACTGTATATATATATATATATATATATATATATATATATATATATATATATATATATATATATACACATACATATATTGGATTTAACATATATTTTAACATATTTAACATATATTGGACTACCTGCCATCTAGGGGAGAGAGTGAGGGAAAGGAGGGAAACATAGAGAACAGAAAGTTTTGCAAGGGTTAGTGTTGAAAAATTACCCATGTATATGTTTTATAAATAAAAAACTGTTTTCTATATACATGTTATATCCTACATGTTATATACTACAAGTAAGTTGCCTGAGGTCAAGGACTGTGTCATTTTTCAACTCAGTATCCTGAGGATCTTGTACAACATATAGAATAAGGGTTTAACAAATAATCATTTAATTAGATAAAACAAAACTTTAAGTATTCTTGTTTTCTTTAAAAATATATTTTTTTTAAAGTAATACACCAGTTTTCCTCCAATTGTAGTGCTCTAACTTGCTTTTACATGGTTTTCATCCCAACATTGGCATTTACTTTTAGGTGTTTATATCACAGTGATACCACATATTTTTCCAAACAGTAAAATTCAGAAACACAGAAAAGATAAAGACAACCTCAGCTAAAAATTGGCCAGGATTTATAAACAAATTTCTTTTGTTGTAATAACTTTGAAACTTGTGGGGAAAATCATACAGTAATACAGATGTTATTCCACTAAAATAAGTATTTTCGTTCCTAATCTGTGGCTACAATTCTGGCACAATCCTCATTACCTAAAGTAAATTTTGGCTTTTAAGATGTCAAACATGCTAGCATACAAATGTAGTAAATGGCTGTTTAAAAACAAACTTTTTCAGAATTCAATAAAGGGCACTATGGTTCAACAGCAATGGATTGGGTGGTATTTGGTTTTGGGGGTGGTGATTTGGTAAGATCAAGTATGGGACATTTATTATCCAAATTGTTCAGTAGATATAAATAAGCATGATTATGAATACACATATGAATACAAATATAAACATAATTTGAACACCATTCTCTCACTGAGTTAATCCTAAATGACTGAAGTCAATGGAACTTTCAGTTTTCTTAATATTTTAAAATAGCTTTTCTTCCAGAGATTTTTAAGTTTAATTCTGAAATTTTGGAACAGAAGTTCAAATTATGTGATTAAAAAAATAAAGTAAGTTATTTTTGAATTTCATTGTTATTAATTTTATTCATACTTATTTTGTTTCATTGAAATCTTTCAAAAGAGTCAATGCATTAAAAGTGATTTGATACAACATAGGACAGATATATGGCAGAGTGGATAGAAGGCTAAGCCTAGTCAGGAATCTTTCTGAAATCAAATTCGGTCTTAGGACACTTATTAGCTGTTGACCTTGGGTAATTCATTTTACCCTAAGTTTGCCTTAGATCTCCATTTTTCAAAATGAGCTGGAGAAAGAAATGGCAAATCACTCCACTATCTTTGCCAAGAAAACATAAAATGGGATTACTGACAGACGGGACTGATATGACTTAGCAACAACAACAAAGTATAATGAAATTTGTATGGCTAGATTCTCTTAAAGTGTTTGACTAAAATCTTATACACAATGAAAAGATCTATACTCTACAAACATATAATTCAGTGTACGTGAAACTAGCCAAATAGATCAAGTATCTAAGCAGTAATGATTAAGATATATTGAGAATGTTCTGTGCAGTTCTTTCTTTGTCTTTGTTCTACTTAGATTTCCATCAATGATTTCTATGAAGACTAAAATGAAATATTTACTAAATTTGTGGATGACAAACAGAAAGCTGGAAGAAATAGTTAATATGTTAGACAATAGAATCAGGAGCCAAAAATATCTAACAAACAAGATGGGATGGTGAATTAAATATAATAAGGAAATATTTAATAGAGTAAATTGTAACATTTTGTACTTGATTAAAAAAAAAAAAAAAAACTCAGCTCCATGATGATGGGACAAACATGTATATCAGCTAGGTGGCACAGTTCAGTAAGACCTGATTTCAAATCTGATCTCAGACTATGTGATCCTGGACAAGTACTTAACCCTGTTTGCCTTAGTTTCCTCACCTGTAAAATGAGCAAGAGAAGGAAATGGCAACCTCAAATGAAGTGATAAAGAATTGGATAGGACCAAACAAATAATAAAAGCATGGATAGGAACTAGACTGTTATTTCATTATTGTTTGTCCATTCTTGAAGAGAACATTCTTGAAGAACATCAGGTGGTCTTGACTTGCAAGAAAACTAGATTTGAGAGGTAGGACTTTGAAAAATCACCAGCTTCCCTTCTCTCCTCCAGAGCCAATGGCAAGATATAGCTCAGGACAATTAGAGATGGCCTCAGATGCAGTGAGAGACCTTGACCTTTTTAAACTAAGGTCTTTCATAAGTCTTAGTTTGTGTGAGGTAATAATACCCATTCAGTGACTAAATAAGTCAAAGAATGACCTTTTTTTTTTTTTAACCAATCAAAACCCAAACCAAAAAATCAGTTTAGGAGAAGAGGGTTTCTGGCCAAAACAGAAACAATTGATGTTATAAGGAACTCCCAGGTGTGGAAATTTGCCACAAATTAAATTAATAAGTCAATACATTAGTAACCACCTACTAAATGTCAGTCACTTGCTAAATGCTGGGAATATAAAGAAAGATAAAATATAATCCTTCTACCAAGGAACTGGGAGCTAATGGGGTGATACTATACAAATAATTATGTACAAACAAGACATACATAAGGTAAATACAAGATTATCTTAGTGGAAAGGCACTACCATTAAATGAGATCAGGAAGGGCTTCTTATAGAAGGTAGAACATTAACTGAGACTTGAAGAAAGTCAAGGAAGTTAGAAGATGGCAATAAAGGGAGAGAGAATTAAAGGTATGGGGGAATAACCAGTGAAAACGCAATCAAGAGAAAGAGTATCTTGTGCAAGGAAAAGAAAGGAGGTCAGTATCACTGCATCAACTAGTGTATGGAGGAGATGAAACATCAGAAAAGTAGAAAGGTAATAAGAGCTATGAATTCCCTCCCCCCAAAGGATTTTATATTGATTCTGGAGACTAAAGGGAACTACCTGAATTTATTGAATTCAGAGTAGAATAGGGAGTGACTTAATTAGACCTATGCTTCAGAAAGATTAGTTAGACAGTTATCTCAGAGCTAAGCATATCCTCTCTAAGGAGATCAATGACAAAATGAAACAACTAATGTACAGTGAAATATTTACAAAAGTGGTTTTTATAGTAGCAAAGAAGATGCCTATCCAGTTGTGAAATATGAATAAAATGGAAAATTACTTCATTGAAAAAATAACTAATAAGACAAATATAAGGAAACATAGGAAGACGTGGAACAAGAGGTTATAATTACCCAATAAATTGCCTGTAAGGCACAGCAACTTGGGATTAACAGTTTTAAAGTATTCTAGGAAAGTATTCTAAAACATATATAAAAAAATTGAAAAGAGAGCTAAAAGAGTGAAAAATTAGAAAAAAATAGAGAAAAAAGAGAAACCTTTTTGATGGGATAGTTTTTAGTTCAGTAAAGAAAATTAAAAGAGTTATTAAAAAGACTTTGCTTGTTGTCTTGAATGAACTGAATGATGGAACTGTGTTTCTAGAAGTAAGAATTCATCAACAGTTACAGTGATTGGCTGTGACTCTGCTTTTCCTTAATGAAATAATAATAAATATTTATTATCTTTAAGTTATTACTGATTACATTGTTATTAAATTTTATAGGCAACAACTTTAATAATCAATTTAATAATCCTGATAAATTAGAGGGTATGATAGAGAAAAAGAGTTATTGTCCTTTGATTCTGAAGACAACTAAAATGACATCACTATGTTAGAATCCAGTTACAGTGTGTCCAACTATAGCCGATCAGATCAATATAAGCTTGGAATGACTGCCACAAGTGTGACACAAGAATATGAACATTTGGGGTAGCTTCTCTAATTTTGCATATTTCACATTTCCTTTGGGTTAATTCCATTCTGCTTTGCTCATAGAGCCCAGCATCTTCTCTGATGAGGGCACCCCATGCTGAGTGGTCCTATATCAGTCTCACCCATGTCATACAATTGATTCTAAAGTTCTTAAGAGAGACCTTAGAAGACCTTAGAGACTTTAGAATTTTCAGTCAGTCTCCTCTCACACTTTCCTTCAGAGCCTCCCAAGCATTGGGCAAGCACCAGTAATGTGTGGATCAATCTTATTATCAATGTGGTCATCCTTGGAAAATATACTGCCAAAATAACTTTTAATTATACTGCCATTGACTATAACTGGTAGTTCCACATATGGATGGTGTGGAGCTGGCTGATGGAGCATCTATGTTTTCTTGGTGTTCATTGTTAGGCCAAAATTAGCACAAGCAGCAGAGAATTGATCCATACTTGTTGCGTCTCTACTTTGGAGGCTTCATTGAATGTACAATCATCTGCAAACAAAAAAACCATGCACCAATATTCCCTCCATTTTAGTTTTCTTGTAGTCTTTTCGTATTGAAGAACTTCCATCAGTGCAGTAGTGGACTTTGATTCCATGTTTGTCCTCATTAACAACATGGCTGAAAATGGACAGCAATTATTCATAAATGAGAAGATTTCTTCAATTTATTATATTATATTTATTATACATATAGTAAATACTATTTAATAAAGTGGGATGAAGGCTTTGAACTTATATTAATTGATCAGGAAATAGGCAAAACTACCTCAATACTACCCCAGAATTTAGGATGTTAATTAATATAGTAACAAGTCAAGGAGCAGAATGAGAAATAATCTACAAGTTTGGTAATATGAAAATGAAAAATGTAAAATAAAAACACTGTTACAAGTAGGGCTCCCAGCTGGATTTCCTCCCTAACACACACACACACGCATGTGCACACACACACACACACACACACACACATGTTCACACAATGCCTTTTAGTAATTACGTACTGCTGCTGATTATTGATTAAAAAATCATTCATTTTATTTGATATGTCAGTTACATATAACTATTATTTCATCGTTTATTGCTACAGACAATTTTCTTGTTAGTATACTTCTAAAATCCATTGTGATCCATTTTATAGGTTGTTTTTCTTCTTTTTTACTTTAAAGGTATTCATTCTATTGAGCCTTGATTTCAACCTATCTTTAAATCTCTCAACATATTCAAACAGCATTCTCATGCTTAACCTGTGTCTCACATACAGAAAGCCAAGTTATTTGTGAGCATTGGCTTTGTCCACTGGTTCAATCTGACTTTTAGCTTCAAGCTCAAAGCTTTTAGTTTTGAAAGTCTATCTTTTCTTGATATATGTTAAGGCTTTAAATTTAGTCTAGATGACACTTTGACACCACAAGAGAAAAAGTTCTATTAGATTTAAGAGTTTATAAATTTGTTTTTCAGTTGATCCCTTCAACTTGATGTCATACAAGTACATCAAATGATTAATAAGATATTTTGGTTGCTGTGGTTACATTCCTGGAATAACTTCAAGTATAGTCCTAAAAACAAAGTCCTGAGGCTTCTTTCTGAAAACTGGGCTAGTTAAGTATGGAAAGGACAATCAATGAGATGTTCTTTTGGCCAAGACAATCTATGATATAAACTTGTTTAATAAGGGAAAGAAATGAAGTAGATAATGCCAATTTCATTTTAAGTCATTCAACGATTACTACTTTTATGATATGAGAAAGAGTTCAGAGTTTGGAAGCATCATCAATACATTCCTTGTAACAAAAAAGAAAACATTATCTAGTATAAATGTATAACATATACTCACATAAACACACACACACACACACACACACACACACACACACACACACACACACACACACACATATATATATATATATATATATATATATATACACACATAACAATATACTTTGTATTTTGGGAAAAGCCATTCATTTGACCATACTTCTAGCCAACAAACATATTTTATGACCACTGAAAATATTTAAATCACATTTGAAATAAAGAAAATTGTTGGTGGTGGTGCTTCATTATCAAAAAAGAACCAAGTCCAAGCCTCAGTTGGGCATTTTTTGGGGTATAAGGACTCAGAAGCCAATAGCAATTGTTTCTATTTTGGCCAGAAACTTTGAGGGTCTTTCCTTCCCAGATTGATTTTGTTCTTGTTTTTTGACTAGGTAAAAGAAGGAACACTTTGCCTCATTTCCTACCTACCCTTAAATCACTGAATGGATATTGCCTCAATCAGCCTAAGACCTGGGAATATCCTTAGCTTAAAAGGGCCAAGGTCTTCTATTTCA
This sequence comes from Sminthopsis crassicaudata, assembly GCF_048593235.1. Taxonomy (NCBI): domain Eukaryota; kingdom Metazoa; phylum Chordata; class Mammalia; order Dasyuromorphia; family Dasyuridae; genus Sminthopsis; species Sminthopsis crassicaudata. Next base: position 220,880,049 of record NC_133619.1, on the reverse strand, counting down.
TCCAGGGCCATATCTAATCATCCTGTTCTATATCTTGACACTGCACCCAGCCCCCCTCACTGAAATCCAGTTCACTTGCACGTCATGACCTTACTTCCCTGATGTCATGGTCCTCTTCCAGAACAAATGACAAATAACAACCTCTGTGAGTAGGAGTAGTAGTTGCCTTGCAGGGAAACACAGCTATTTTTTCCCTTGTCTTTCTTTTCCCCCTTCTCTTCTCTTCCCTTTCATTCCCTTCCCTTCCCTTCCCTTCTTTTTTGTCCACATAGAATGCCATATCCTTATCTTCAGATGCTCTACCCAAAGAAAGAAAATATATACATGCTGAATGAATGAACTATGCTATGTCTAAGGTAAATATGAAGAGTATAGGTTAGAGAGGGCAAAGCATATAAAGGATAGGTGCATTCAGTGTAGGAAAAGTTATGAGTAAGTGGTATGAATAATAAATGCTAAAGAAAAAGAGAGAGAGTGTGTCTTTGATTATTTGTGGTGGATATAGACAAGCAAGTTATCAGAGAGGAAAGACAACTTGAATTGATACTCCAACAACAAGAAGATAAAGGGGATTGAGTATTCCAGATGATGGGATTGATGCTTATAATGTATTATAGGTGGGTGGGGTGGCTACAGAGGAATACATTGGATAAGAAGGTTATAAACAAAGATTTCACCTGAAGTACAAATCCTTTTATAGACTTATATATAATACTGAATATGAGACTGAAAAAAACCTTGATAACTGTAATTATTTGATATTTTAGTGTAGACTAAAATTTGTTGTTATACAAAAATGTCTCTCATCTGATAAAAAGAAGAAAATTCCTCATCTTGTCAAATTTTTTTTCTTTTAACCTATTATTAACCTTTTCCAGATTATCTCTATCTATATGTACATATATGTACATATGTACATATATATATACACACATATATAATTTTATGTTGCCAAAGGACTCCGTATTATAATCTATAAATGCATATAATACATATATATATACACATATAAAGGTATATGTATATAATCTATCTAGACACACACACACACATACACACACACACACATACACACACACACACACACACACACACACACACACACACACGTTTTCCTAAACCTTTACCACTCTCTCTAATTTCCCATTTAACAGGAAACACTGCAGAAGACTCTGGAAACCAGACTCCATCAGAACAATCTGAGCACTGTTATAGAACCATGAATATCCCTGGAGTAACAAGTACGTATTTTGATAGTGAGTCAAAGTCTCTGCTTTTGCTGTGGAAAAGGAAGTGCTTAAAATGATAAAAAAGAAATGCTGCATCAAAGTAATCACCACTAAATCCAGAACAACCAATTAGAGGAATCTTTGTTCCTTCTCTTGTCAAACATCAGAAACATTTTCTCTTCCTTAGAAGTCACTATTAAAATTAAACTTAACAGCCCTTAAGTAAACAGTTTCATTTTTCCATGAACTGAAGTGATGATAGAGAAATGTGATTGCTTACAGCTGTCAGTGTCTCAAAGTTAACAAAATATTTTTTAAACTTAGCAGCATCTTCTTTTGGAGAGGTTGCAGTTTCTTTTCCAAACTGAAGTGGTCTCTACTACTACATATAATTAAGTCATTATCACGCTTTGGTTTAAAAAAAAAAAACAAAAAAAAAACAAAGGTCATAAACATTACACTATATACGGCAATTAGATGGCATAATGGATAGAGCACTAAGCCTGGAATCAGGTTAGAACTGAGTTTAAACCCAGTCTCAGACATTTGCTAACTGTGTAGTCAATTCACTTAACTGCTGTCTTAGTTTCCTCAACAGTAAATTGGGAATAACAGCAGCTACATCCCAAGATTGTTATAAGGCTTGAATGAGATGATATTTGTAAAGTATTTAGCACAATGCCTGGCATATAGTGGGCTCTATATGAATGCTTGTTCCTTTTCCTTCTCTATACAACAAACTATACATATTTAGATATTTAAAAATTAGTAAGGATAAAGGACAATGAATTTAGTACAATAAGACAGCTGTTACCTGAAAAAAAATCTTCAATCTAAGAATTTTCAGTTACCTGAAGGTAAACTGTAAACCTAAGAAATTTTTCACAGCTGACCTTTTTGAATGACATGCTTTTCTGTCTTTCAAAACAGTGAACATGATTTTTTCTTTGATGATGCAGCATCATCAGACTATACTATGAGTGTAAATATCACCTTTCCAGTTTTATTAAAATTTATTTATTACATGTTACTTATTAAATAGCAAGTCAACTGGGTGGCTCAGTGCATAGAGTGCACTATTCAAATCCTGATTCAGAATTTAACTAAGCTATGTGACCCTGAACAAGTTACTTAAGTTCCCTCAGTCTTCCTACAGGATATTTGTGAGGATCAAATAGAATAATAATATGAGTAAAATTTTTTGCAAAGTTGAAAGTTATATATAAAAATTGGTAATTATTATTCCTTTTTACATGTACCATACAGTTTAGCCAAAGTGGCTGTTTTTTTCATACCATCCTATCTCTCATCTTCATGCTTTTGCACCTCAAATTTGGAATGCACTTCCTCTTCCCCTTGATTTCTTAGAGTCTCCTGTTTCCAAAGTTCAGCTCCCAACCTATCATCAAGAGGAGGTTTTCCTGATTTTCTTCAACTGCAAATGTATTCTCTCCAAATTACTTTGTATTTATTATATATTATTGTTTACATAATTTTTTACATAATTATATATGAATTTCCTAATAGGAGGAAAGCTCTTTGAGATGGGGGACTGTTTTATTTCTTCTAGAATCCCCAGCAGATGAAATATATGCTGTTTGATAAATACTGTATGCAAGGCTGGAAATAACATCAGAGATCCTCTAATTTATTCCTTTAATTTTACAGTTGAGGAAAACAGGACCCAAAAGGTTAATAAGTTGATTTGACTTGCTCAAGATCACCCCATTGGAGCTGTGATTTCAACCCAGATCCTCAGATTCCAAATTCAGCACTCTTCTTACAACAACATGTTTCCCTCTCCCCAAAAATTCTCTCCCTCCCTTCCTTCATCTCTTTTGCTTTATCTTTCTCCCCCTCCCTCCCTTTCTTTCTGTCTCTCCTTCTCCTTCCCTTTCTCTCTCTGTCTCTGTTTCTGTGCTCTCGCTCTGGTTCTTTCTCTTTATTCCCACCTCTTTGTCTCCTCACAATTGTTTTTCTGTATATTGCGGAAAGTATCTGCTGCTTTTAGCCCCAATCATCATTTTTTTACATTATGGTTTCTGATGTCCATTGTCATAGTTATTGTCCTCTTTCTGCCCAATTTTCTCATTTCTTGTCTCCTGTCTATAACATTGGTTCTTTCTCTTATGGATTTTTCCTGAGTAGAATCTAGTTTTCTAGAACATTACTACCTATCTCAAAGCTCTTTGAATTCTAATCAAGCCACCTGCCAATCAAATATACCAAGTACAATCATCTATTCTACAACTCTTGGCAAGATGCTCAAGGATTGTCTCTACACCACCAAAGCCTGGGAGGAGGGCAAAGAAATGAGCCCAGATTTATTCTAGTTATACTTGTGAGTGCCAGAAGCTTAGTCTTCTAGTCTACAATGACTTTAGTGTGATTATATTATTTAACATTGATCTGTTTGAGACTTCAGGAAAAACAACATTTTCTAATCAAAACCTGTCAGTACTTACATGTTGTCAATCATCAAGCAGGCTAATTCTGAGTTCATTCTGAAAGCCACATTTCATTTTGAATGACCCTGCATATTACAGTGACTCATTTGGAGAGGCAAGTACTCAAAATGAAGTTTCCATAAATGTCAGTTCAGGTACCTTTATAATTCCACTAAACCTATTACACCTACACATGAACAAATCTAAGAACTTAATTGTGAATTTCATTAAAGCTGAAAAACATAGAGTACAGAGAACTGGGAAGGCTCTGAAATCATTACAATAACCCTAGGGGCCAAACTGAGTGGATGATTCATTTGTTCTATGCAGATGCTAAAACTTCTGCGGATTAATAATACATATTTCACTCAGCCAATTGTTTTGAACAGCAGCTCCAGCTTTCAAAAAACTAGCAAAATCAGTTAATATCAAAAGTTTCAGTTTGCCCAAGGCCACACAGGTAAAAATTAGCAGCTTAGGACTGGAGCTCTTCTCTAACTCCAAAGTCTCTAAGACAGCAACAATAGCAGACATTTACATAACACTTTAATTTTCTTCACATCTGTCTTCTCTCTTATTTAAGCAATCCTATATCTTTTCCATATAATAATAAAATAACAATAATTACAACCATCATTTATACATCTACTATGTGAAAGGCACATATATAATGAAAAAACTGAGGCCCTAAGATCTGCTCAAATCTCAGAGGTAATAGAGCCAGAGTTCAATCCAGGCTAAAACCAGTCTCTGATCTGAAATCTCTCTGATCTTTCCCTCTTTTTCACAATTTCCAAGTAAATATGTTCCTCTTATTGAAGGTTTAAAATTTCCCTTCTAGAAAAATTTTTATTATCTTCTGCTATAATTAACTGGTAAGAGATGGTACAGAATATTGTTAGCAATGACTTATGGTTGTGCTAGTTTCATGCAACTTGATACTAGATAAACTCTCCCTGGGATTCTGACTAATGCAAATTTTACAGCCCAATATAAAACTTTAAATGAGTTTAAAACATTTCAATATTGCAAGGATTCATGATTTCATTTGTGTGCACACTCCCTCCACTAACAAAGACTGTAACCATCTAATATTTGGTAGATTTGCCTTGAGAGTATTATGTCAAAAAATTCATTCCCTTTCAATCCTTCTGAAAGTTAGCTAGGTTGATTCTCCAACAAAAAGCAGTCTGTGACCAAGACTGTGCTCAAAGCTGGCTGAACCTGCCAGAGTTTACACCCTACCATTGAAGTCTTCAAGAATCCTATAATATTTCCTTCCATAATGAGGCATGTTGGAAGGGCTGGTGAAACTTATAAATTAAAAAATCATCAGTGTTCCGAATTCAATGAAAATTTCTATGAAAAGTTAAATCATACAACATTAATAAAACAGTTCTAAATGCAATGTGATACAATGATTAGAACAAGAACACTAATCTTTGAGTAAGAAAAGTTAGGGTCAATTCCAATCTTCTATACTATGAGATCTTGGGAATATTACCTTTTCACTTTGAGCCTCAGTTTCCTTAAATAAAATTGGCCTAAATGGCCTCTGAGTTATAGATTTTCCAATTTTAGATCTATGAGCTTATGGTTTACCTGTTTCTTATTAGGCAATCTGGTTCATCCTTTTTAAAAGTACTTCATAGTTTTTTGTCCTTTTTTGGTAGTGTTATACTCACAGCTCAGGCCCATTTTCTCTGTATATTGTTGATTGACCCTACTATACTACACCTTTTCCTATAGAAATAAATTTCTATAAGTGTAATGACTTCAGAAATAATCTGACCTTTCCTATCCATTCTAAGAATAATCACTTTCTATCTATTGCTCCCTTAATAGGCTCTCCAAATAGACAAAGTCTAATTGCACATTAGTTTCTTTCTCTTTTACTCTTTAGCAAATATTATCAAGCTAGCAAAATGTAACCACAGAAATAAAACGCATTAGTGCAAATAAAAGTTTCACCACAGTGTTCAAGAAATAGAGAAATTGGACGGCCAGTAAAGTTAATTGGTTCCATATAAATTTGGATTTTTTTGGCTTCTACCATGAAGGGCTTGTACATTATCAGTAGGCTATGGTAAGAATAATTGTATAGTTGTGTTCATTCTCCCGAAGATCTACACCTGATCTATTTCATAGTTTGAAAAGTAGAACCATGCACAAATAATGATAGATAAGACTATGTTAGTGACCAAAAATAATCTAGGTGACCTGTTGACATATGAGTTCAGTATATTTCATCTTCACTGTCCTTCTTTATTATTTAAAATTATTTTCAACTATTTTGACTAACATTGGCCATCTACATAATTGTATTCTGGATGATAAAATTTATAATAAAATTTGATAAGAAATTATAATACAAGAACCAATCTATAGAACTATCTATAGAGAATCATACAACTTTAGGGGGTTGTATCATGGGGTCTTGAGAGATGATCTAGGGTAAAAGAGGCCCAAGAACCAAGTGGAAATAAGGAAATTCATCAATTAATTACATAATTTTTTGACAAAGAAAACAGCAGGACCAAAAGTCTTGCTTCTCAATTCTGTGGTAATTACTTTAATTCTTCATTTCATTTTATACACATATATACTTCAAGTGAGGTGAGTCACTTAGGAGCAATTAATAAAAATAATTTTCTCAACATTTTCATCTTCCAAATTAGAGAGTGATAGTTCAAATAAGGCTTTTGTATAAAGCTCTGAATTTTCAGTTTCCTTTACACCTATGAATTGCTATTTTGGGATCGTCTAGACAATTTTTCTAGACTTAAATATCTTTTCTGTTTTTCATATCATGGTCACAGATTATGGTAAATACAAATGGAATTGGGACTCTTACATGAATACTGTTAAAAAGAAATAGGAATAACAAAACTTTTCACTATGACTCAAACTAGAGAAATTATTATTCTACTGATGAAGATAAGGGAAGTATCTAAAACAGAGGCTTCTCACCATTCATAAACCAGCCAAAGTTGATAAAATCATAGAACTGGAAAGGACCATAGGTTATCTGATACAATGTTCTTTAGGTACTTATTGAATGCCATTGGTATTCTCTTCAAATGAAAAAAAATCCCTTCTATATTATCTATAAAGGATATCTAGTCTTCGGTTACACACTTACTTTAGGGAGCTCACTATTTTAAGAAGTATTCTGTTGTATTCAGGACAAATTTAATGATTTGAAAGAAGTTGTATACCCTGAGTCAAAATTTGCCTCCCTATTACTTTTTACCTCTTTACCCCATGGTAAAATAAAAACAGTATTGACATAGGGATCAGAGGACTTGAATGCAAATCTAACATTTGCTGGTTATTCTGTAATTTTAGACAAGCCATTAAATCTCTCCTGGCCTCCTTTTCTTTATCTGTAAAATGAGGGGTTGAACTACAAGATTTCTGAGGTCCTTTCCAGACACAGCTATGATCTGAATGATCATAAGTAAATCTCTCTCTTCTTCTATGTCACAATCCTTCAAATATTTGATAACAACCATCACGGTTTGTTCTCTCCAAATAAACTTCTCTGTTTCTTTTGTTCCTCTCTTATGATGTGGGTTTCACATTTCTATTGGCTTCAATTATTTTCCTTAGAACATTATATTTTGTCAATATCCATATCTTTTAAATATGACAGGAATAAGTAGAAGAGTTGTTTTTTGATGTTGTTGTTGTTATTGTTGTTGTTTTGTTTTGTTTTTTTGAGGAAGAATAGAGGCCAACAACCCAAGGTATATACATATGCCAACAGTGACATCCAGTCTGATTTTCACAGTTATTATCTAATTATTATTTCTATATTCCCATTGCTACAACTTGTCAGAATCTATTACTGTTGTTCCCCATCAAAAGACACATCTGGCCACTACTTCAACTACTTTTCTTCCATACATATTAACTAACATACGATCATAGATTTGGAGGAAGAAGACATCCAGTCCAATTTCTTCATTTTGCACATGAAGAAAGTAAAACCAGCAAAATTAGATTATTTGCCTGAAGTCACATAGGTAGTGAGTGGCAAGGGCAGGGTTGAGTCCCAAACCAGAACTTTTTTCCCATTGAGAATTTGTTTTTTCTTAGTGAAGGACAGATTAAGCCAGATAACTCCATTCAGGTTGGGCTTGAACCTAAAATTCCTGGTTTTATCATGTTTTTGGCATGCTCTTTGAAGATCTAAAGTCAAAACCAAGTCCCTGTGTGGGGTGAGGGTGAAAGGTTAGAAGAGCTCTTTTCTTATTAGTAACTAAGAAAGCAGAAAAAAAGGGGACCAAAGATCACTCTATTTTTCTGAGCTACATTACGAAAATGAATGGAAACCTGAAAAAAGAGCAACTTCCTCCTATAAAACAGAAAGGAAAAATTAAAAACCGAGTAAAAGGAGATGGGGAGGATGACTCTTCCCTATTTTTGCAAATGAACTACATGGGACAGAAAAGTAATAGACTTGGGATAGATAAGTCAGCTTTTATGTTTGTCATCACAAGACCCTACTCAACACTTCAAGGGCCTTTGCTTTCCATAAGAGTTCTTTCCCACAACCACATTCCCACCATTAACTTCTCTCTCTCAGTGAAGCCGATAGTGACTAAGCTTTGTATGTTATGCTGGCAAGAAGTAACCTTTCCCTGGGGGGACTATTATGCAGAAAAGAATTTTCCTTTCACAGCAAGCTCAAAGTGTTTCTTTTTAAAAAATGTCAAAACTGACATTCATTAGTACCATAATATGTATATTTCTATCTATAAACTTTCATATAGTATTTCTCACCAAGAGATCCGTAATCATTAGCTCATTCACACAGTTTAAGTGAATGAGTGTACCATCACATATAAATAAGACAAACAGCTAATACAGATGTTGAGAATTTCTCAGCATCAATTATGCATCCATAAGAAAGCATGCAACATATGTGTTTCATTTAACAATCCTTTCTTCCTTTATTTACTTTTATCCAGCAGAACACATTGGTGTATGTTTCATTTCAAAATGGATTTTTGGCTATCTCAGTTTAATTTTGGGAAAAGGGAAATGGTGAGTTCATTTCCTCTCTTATCAAGCTGAATCATTGAACGCATTCTGTTGCTATGCACTCATAAGTCAGATGCCATAGCAACATCACAGCTCAGTATTAAACACACACCAATGAAACTAAGCTAATAGTGACATTTCCCTCTTTCAATTTTACTATCCTTGTTAGGAGGTAGATTTTTTTAATACCATTTTTATAGTGCCACATTAAAATACAGTAATATAGCTTTAGCTCTATTGCTTTCCAAGTCATTCTTTAAAAAAAGTTTTGCAATGCATGGAAGGGAGATCATAAGTATTTATGGAGGTACAAATGGGAAGCTGTTTGTCTCATAATGTGGTGAAATTTAAAGAACACTTAATCTTCCTTACTCAACTTGCTTTACTCCCTTAAATTTATAAATGCTAATTTCAATTATTACATGAATGGTGTGGAAGGGATGTTCTTTTTACTGATTATTTAGACTTCAGTTTTGCAATAAGTCTGATTCATAGGGATAGGGAATTACTAGATAAGCTATGAATACCTAATACTTATATGGATTTAACCATAGCAAGCTGAATGCCTAACTATAAAAATCACTTAAGAAGAAGGATAATAGTCTCTTAGAAACAGGTCCTATAGATTCTATGATGTCATACTCTGCAGAATAAAGATTTTGGAAGCATGAATTCTGCTGGCAATGGTCTTACCTATAACAATGAAAGATATTAAAAACCTCACTTCAACTAAAGTTGGAGAATTGCAGTCTGAATCAACAAAATGGTTAATAAAAATGTAAACATGTTGTACATTATTATTTTATACTCAGAAGAAAGAATTTACTTAGCTAACATAATTTTAAACCCAACTCCTGCCCCAATCCTTACAGATTTTAAATTAGAAGATTTGAAATAATGAGATCGGCCTGTAATACCTAATATTTAATTAAACATTACAAAGAAGGATTTTCATTTACAGACTGAAATTTTCATCAAATAAAGCACTAGATATTGTTATTTTCTGCCCACATCTGGAACAAGTCATTGTTACCCCTGAGAGTCTTAGTTTCCCCATCTATAAAATTAGTCTTACCTAATACACTGCTTTATAGAGTTGTTATAAGGAAAACATTTTCACCATACTTATAGAGCTGGGAATCTCTTGAGGATCATATGGGAAATTTAAAGAGATGGAAAGCACCTTTTAATGTCCTTTGCAGCTTTCTATAGCACTCCTAAGAAAGCTGTCAACAAATACAGTCTGTGATACAAGAAAAAGAAAGTTAATTTTAAATCAGGAGACCTAGGTTTGAATCCTGATTTTGACACAATAATGCAATAATCCTGTTCAAAAAATTTTCCCTCTTTTGAATTCTCTTCAGTCTTGTCAATCTGTAAAATGGAGATCATCCGATCATTACTTAAGGTTATTGTGAACAAAGTACTTTGCAAACACTGAGCAATGTGTAATGGAAAGAGCACTAGGATAGGCATTAGGGAAATCAAGTTCCTGTCCTGGTTCTGCCACTAATTTCTTCTCTGACACTGAAAACCTCTCTGGTCTTCACTTTTCTTTGCAAAATAAAAGACTGGATAACTTTTAAGGTACAATCTAACTTTGACAGGATAACTTATTTTTTGATGGGAACATCCCTATACATTGTGAAATCAGTATGTACCATCCCATTAAAAGTCTTGCTTCATTATTTTGATAATCCTCAGGTCTCTGGACTGAATTACAGTGGATCAGGTGCCAATTTGATGAAAGATTCTAAGTGACAGTCTGTCTCATTAAAACTTCAGATATTCAACCTACCCCCTCACGGCTCTATGGTTAAGGCATGATAAGGAGCGATTCATTGAATAACACTTTGTACTTTCAGAATGGTAGCTAAACACTGAAGGAGAGAATCTAAATTGTCTAGTCAGTAAGCTCCATGGTCTTAAGGCCAAGCGAAGTGTTACACTTCTTTATTTTTATTCCTGCAACCATTTAGTAGAAAGTTATATATTGGAAGCTCCTTAGTAAAATCACTCTTTCAATTAGTTTCACAGCAAACTAAAAGGATAGTATTGGTGAATTTTTTTAAAGTGTTTCTCTCTCTTCCCTTGTTTGCTTTCCTTTTCTATCTCTGTCCTCTTCATTCTCCTCATCCTCCCTCAGGCCTTCTTCCTTTGTCTCATTTTCTCTTTACCTGTCTTCCTAACTTTTCTTCCTCCTCTCCCTTCTTGCTCAATTTTTCCTAACAGAAAAAGTTAAGTATGTATTTGTTAAAGTTTGTTTCCAGGCACACAAAGCAAGATATTTCTCTCTCGCTCTCACTCTTGCTCTTGTTCTTGCTCTCACTCTCTCTCGCTCTTCCTTTCCCTTCAGAAATTACTATTCCAAAGATTCATACTATGTATGAAGATATCAAGTAACAATTCCAAACCAAACTAGAAGGTCTTAATTGTTTAGAGACAGTGTGATACAGTGTATATTCAATCAGGACAATCTGGGTTCAAGTCCCACATTAGACTGACTCTAATTTTGACATAGATAGATAAATAGATAGATAGCTAGCCTTATAGTCTAAATTTGACACAGTAATTCAATAATCCTGTTCAAATAAATTTCCCTCTTTTGAATTCTGTTCAGAATTTATACACACACACACACACACACACACACACATACATATAAAAGGCTAGATAGCTCTTCTCACAGTGTTGTTAACCTCTCAAGCATCTCTTTAAGGCAAGACAAAGCAGAGCAGTTACAGATAGGAATTAGTAAGAAACACCTACCAGAGTTCCCTACATTAATGAAAACATAGGTATAGATCCCTCCTCCTCAAAAGTAAAAGGTTAACTGTTTTATATATACTTATACAATATTTATGCATGTATATATGTATGTGCACACATGTATTGTATATAAGCACATGTATGTATAGGAGCATATATTTATATAGACTTAATATATGATTGGATTAGATTACACAAATATGCATTTGTATATACAGGCATATTTATGTGTGAATCCATAAACACATCACACATGTGTGTACATAATAACCATGTAGGCACACAAACATGCACATGTGCTCACATATTATGCACACATATAGACACATGCATGCATAGGAGCACATATGTATATAGACCCACTATATGACTGGATCACACAGATATACATTTGTGCATACAGAATATAGATGTATATGTTTATAAGTTGATGTATCACATATGTGTAGACATATAGATACATGTGCATGTACATAGGAGCACATATAGAAATGACATATATGCTTGCATTATACATACAGAATGTATGCGTATATAAAACAGTTAACCTTTTACTTTTGGGGGAGGTTATCTGTATCTATGTTTTCATCGATGTAGGGAAATCTCTGGTAAATGCTTTTTACCAGTTCCTATCTGTAATTGCTCTGCTATGTCTTACCTTAAAGAGATAGCTGAGAGATTAACACTGAGAGAACTATGCATTTGTGTGTGTGCATAAATAAGTGCATAACATAGGTGCGCACACACATGCACATACATACACATACAGGTGTATGACTATGTTATATATGTATTTTTATGTATTTACACAAAACACAAATGGATATATATGCATGGCTTGTGTGTTTATAGATGCATGTACATCTATACATGTATGTATAGACATATTACACAAATATGTGTTTAGATATGTATACAGATATATGTAGATACATTACATGTGTGTGTCTAGACAAAAACATTCTTCCCTTCACCACTCACCCTCCCAAACTCCTTTAATTAGTATGAGAAAAGTCTCAGACATTATAGCAGATATAGTTTAGGGATTAGAGCCAGCAGGTGACCATACTTGCTACCTTCTCTACTTGTTTTGTTCCCCTTTATAGCTTACAGTTGGAAAGAGAAGCACCTCTATTATCTCCCTGCTGTCCTGGAGTATTAATCTCAATCATCTCCTGCTGATCTTCCAGCAATGCTGAGAGGCAGGATCCTTTCATATTATTAGCTCATCCAGGACTAGAACTAAAATCTTCTAGTATTACTCCAATACTCTGGCATGACACCAGGTTCTCTCTTCATGAAGCCTTGTAAAGCAGTGAGGACAGTAATAACACACATTTCTATAGCAAATTAAGGTTTAAAAATAACTTCCTTTATAAGAACCTAAGTACCAATCCCTCCTACTGTTTTATAGGTGAGGAAACTTGAGTTTTATATAGCTACTAAGTATCAAAACCAAAACCTGTATTTGAACCCAGGTTTTCTATCACAAATACTACTCTACTATACTATCTTTCACACAATAGGCAATCAATAAATGTTTATTACACAATGATTAACAAATCTAACTGAGACAATTTAATAATTATTATAATAACCAGATTGTATTATGTAGAACTAAGTGGGTGCTAAGCTCTTTATATTTTATTTGATCCTCATAACCAACCTTGAGAAGATATATTATTATTTTCCCATTTACAGATAAAGAAATTGGGGCAAACAGGTTAAGTGCCTTGCCTAGGTCACATGGCGTTGACCTAGTGTGCATTTCCAGTTGATCAATGATAGACAGAAACAACTACACCCAGAGAAGGAACACTGGGAAGTGAATGTAAATTGTTAGCACTACTGTCTATCTACCCAGGTTACTTATACCTTCGGAATCTAATACTTAATGTGCAACAAGAAAATGGTATTGACACACATATTGTATCTAGGTTATATTGTAACACAAGTAAAATGTATGGGATTGCCTGTCATCTAGGGGAGGGAGTAGAGGGAGGGAGGGGAAAATTTGGAAAAATGAATACAAGGGATAATGTTATAAAAAAAATTACTCATGCATATATACTGTCAAAAATTTTTATAATTATAAAATTAAAAAAATAAATTAAAAAAAAAAGTTTTTGAGTGCGTGTCTTTCTGACTCCCACCCTTTGTGCCATCTAGCTGATCAATGAATTTAAGTATGGAGAAATCATGATCTCAAATTATAACATGGAATTATTATTCTGTTAGCCTCTCATTATAAAAAGGAGGGGGAAACTTCTGATGTAGTTTATAGCAAAAAACTTTTATTCAAAATCTCACGAGATGAAAAGAAAGAGTAGGGAAGACTAAAGATGTTAGCAGTTAGATGATATACAGATAGAGTGCTGGACTTGGAACCAGGAAGATTTGAGTTGAGATCCTTTAGCTGGCACCTACTAGCTTTGTGACCCATAACCTTTTTCAAACTTAGTTTCCTTATCTATAAAGTGGGAAAATAATTGCACTTATCTCACATGGTTGTTGTGACCAAATAAAATAATGTATTTTCAATGCTTTGCAAGCCTTAAAATATTATACAAATGTTAGTTATTTTTATAATAGTTATTATATAAAAACCCATAAGGCTAGACATTTTAACAATTAGGCTAAATTGAAACTTAAAACTAGTATAGAAATTCCTGAATTTTCAAACTTTTCAACAAGAAATACTAAGTCCTTACTTTCTCTGAGGACCCTCTAACTTCTCAGTCTAGTCATTTCCATAGAATTCTATTTTTATTCTTATACAGATATTTCTATGTATATATGAATAGTGATCTCCATAAGAATGTGACTAGTGGTCTCAGAGAATGTGAAAACATCAATTTCTTATTAAATATGAAAAATTCTTATTAAAAATGATTTCTTAATCATAAAATAAATAATTTATGGTCGATTCAATTCAATTGACATTTATTGGCAGCCTATTATGTGTGACGTCATATGGCATAGTGGAAGAGGGCTGATCCCTAATAGAGTCAGCATAGCTAAATTCCAACCATTCCTCTGGAACAATGACTAGGTGATAAGTGACAATTATTTCATATCTCTATTCTTCAGTTTCCTCATTTTGAAAGTTCAGCACATCATCACAAAATCTCCAAGTCAGAAGGACTTGAGATCATTTAAATCAATGGTATTAAACTCAAGTAGAAATGGAGACCACTAAACCAAAATAAAGATCCCTGTGGGCCACAGGACAACTAGGTGATACAGTGGACAAAATACTGAGCTTGGAATCAGGAGAACTTATCTTCATGAGTTCAAATCCAGCCTCAAACATTTATTGGCTGTGTGACCCTGGACAAATCACTTGGCCCTGTTTGCCTCAGTTTTTCTCATCTGTAAAATGAGCTAGAAAGAAATCACAAATCTTTCCAATATCTTTGCTAAGAAAATACCAAATAAGGACATGAAGAGTCAGCTATAATTGAAATGTCTGAATAACAACAACAAGATGGTCATGTATTAACTTAGAAAACCTTAATTAACATTATCTATATTTTATTTTATTTTTATTTATTTGGCTGAAACTTTTTCAATATATATTTTGTCACCTCAAATTTAGATCAATGACTTCACAAAAATCCCACTAGTTAAGAGACTAAAAGTCATGTCAAACACTAAAGCAAAATTCTACCTCTTTTTTATTATAGACAGCTATTTGAATTCTAAACAAGGGTGATGATATTTAAGTTTTAAAGTAACCTGGACATTATCTTATTTTTACCTCATTCTTGATATTTATAGTAGTATTTACTTTAGGCAAGTTATAGTCCTATAAAGGAAAGAGTGAATCAACTATGTCTAATTAGCAGCAGTAATTGCATTCGCCTAAATTAAAAATATATTTTTCATTTTTTAAAGGTAACCTGAGACTAATAAAAACAGTAAAGAATAAGTCCAAGTTTAAAGGCCTGAGAAACCAAAGTACCTTTAGAGCTCTCTGCCTATCCATCAGTCTTTTCTTTGAATCTTGATATCGCACTGAGCTTACCTTAGCTCCAGGCAACATTACATTTCCTTGTCAGGCTAGAGTATATATAAGTCTCAAAACTGGATTCTTAATGTAGAACATCTTCAGAGCTACCTTCCTAATTCCCCTTGCATTGTTAGCATGGTTCCTAGAGAGTGACTGATAAATGCTACCTATCAGAGTTCTAGGGGAAACCCAAAGGGACTTTGTTTCTAATTCTTTCATAAGTTCCCACTAAAGACACTTCTCATTATGCTAATTTATGTAAAAATTAGCTATTAAAAAAGGAGGTCATTAAGATATTATAGAAAGAGCATTTGGTATAAAACTTTCCCCTCAAACTTGGGATACACTTGTTTCTTGCACATACCAAGTCCCTGGATGAATGGGCTTAAATTTACTATACAGTGGTAGCATTGCATACATGTAGATAACCCAGGAGACAAAGGAGCACCTTTAGCATATTCAAATCAGGTAGGAATAAACAAAAAGGAAACAGGTACCATGTGCTCATGGACACATGGTAGCTGGGCTGTGTGCCAACCGGCTGCTCAAAGTAGTTCTTGCCTCACTCATCACCAGGAAGGAAAAAGTGCCTGGGAGATCAGTGGGTCACATAGTTTGTAAGCAAGCTCAGTTCAGACTCAGAAACTCCTGAGTCATCACTTGCTCTGGTTCAGCAATAAACAAGAGAACTTTGTCATCATGCAGTATCAGCCTCTTAACCAATCATGATCAGATGCATGCTCTCCCAAACTTTCCATGCATTTATTTGCCCTAAGAACTGATTCAATCCATGATATTTATTTTAATTGCCGAGTTAATGATGGAACTATAGTATAGAAAAAAAAAAGAGTACTCACTTCAACTCTATATAAACAAAGAAGATGAGAGAACTCTAAGAAGAATAATATAACAGAAAGAATACCAGACCTGATATTAGACAACCTGAATTTTAGTCCAAGTGATGGCACTGATTAATCAGTGGGACCTTATATGACACTCCAGCATACAGCCTGCTTCCTCAAAACTAATAAAGGGACCAAATATTAGAGTGCAGCTTTCATCCGATGGTATGTCTAGATATAATTCTATATTAATAATATAATAATTATATATAGCTCTATACAATTTTCTCTCTATGTCTGCCTGTCTCTGTCTCTCTCTTTTTTTTCCTCTTAATTTAGCACATATTATAAAGTAAGAAAAGGGATAGTAATTTTTAGTTTCCTTCCTGGTATACACTATGACAATTGACATTTCACACTCAAAAAATAAATTACCATTCATTAACAAATTATTGTGTCCCCACAGAACCTTAGCAGACAGACCACATGTAACAACTAACTTGAACATTCTTAAACCACCACTACATTTATGAGGGTATTTTTCTTAAATGTGATGATTTATGACCATAAATTTGTATTCACAGTGAATACAGAAGAAAGCACACTTAAAATTTAGAGAAAGTATTAATTTTTTCATTTCTATTTCATTTAGCCTTGGTTATTAAAGATATTGAAAGGTTCACCAAATTATTTTGAAGATGTAGTAGATGTTGACTCATTAGCCCACAACAAAGTCCTGAGGGATGTTTTCCTATCCAGGCTGCCTCTTCAACTTATGAAAGGGTTATGCCCTCAAAGTTCATTATTTGGAATGCATTTTCCCCTAGGAATAATGTTATTCACAATAAGGAAGTTATGAGACCAGCCAACAACAGCCTATTTAAACAATACCATGCCTAAAGGGAGAAGACGCATGGTATAGTGGATAGTAAGACAGCCCTGGAGTAAAGAGGACCTGGATTCAAGACTCAGTTTGGATCACATGTCTCTATGCCTTCTAATATGTGTGATTCTCATCTATATATTCCATTTAGAAGAGGATTTGAGGAGATCTAGAAGGCAACAATGCTAGTACTGGCTAGGCTATTAATTAGTCATGTGACTGTGGGGAAAAAAAGCCCAGTAACTCTTATGGTCTTTAGGGAAAAAAAATTTAGGAAAAGCCCCCAGCAACTTTTATGGTCTTTAGGAAAGAAATATTTAGGTTCTTGTTCTAACACTGCCATAATCTAGCTATGTGACACTGGGCAAGTTATCCAATCTTTCTGGGTTCATTTCCTTTTCTCTAATTATAGGAATTTAGACTAGACCAGGATTTCCCAATCTGTGAACTTCAGGGGAAACAGATTGTTGTTGTAAAGGGTATGGGAATTCACATGTCCCCAAAGTATTAACATTTTGATCTTTATTTCATAAACAAATCTGTATACTCATAAGATAATTTATTGCATACATACATATTATTTTGTTTTTCAAATGTTATCCATTTAAAAGCAGTATGGAGTTAATAAATGCACTTTTGTTAACTGGATCTATAATTTCATCAACATAGAGAGCTTTTAATGAGGGACTTTATCAATGCAGGTGATCACCTCTTCTGAAACTTGATGTTTGTTTCATAAGTCTTATATAATTATATTTTATGTCATATATGATTGTATGTATAACCTATAACTGACTGTTTACTGTCTCAGGGAGAAAGGAAGGTAAGGAAAGAAGGGAGGACAGAATTAGAACTCAAAACATTAAATAAAAATATTTTTTAAATTACATTTTATCAATCAGTAGATCTTCGTGGACATCTACATATTTTTTAATATTCTCTGATATACAAAAAGGCTAGAAACTGCTGGCAAATGATTATTCTATATAGTTTCTCTTTAAAAAAGCACTTTGCAAATAGTAAAGCTACATATAAATTTCTGTTGTTATTATTACTATTATTGTTCTAAGGTACTTTTCCACTATGAACATCTTGGTTTCTCTGCTCCAATCTTTTAGTATGATTTGAAAAAAATATCCTGATTCAAAATACACATATTAACATGAATATATGATTTAAGAATCAAGTGATAATATTATCAAGTGATCATATAAATATGAATATGATATTTATTTATTTATTTTATTGCTGCAGTCTTTATTACTGAACTATAGTTTCTCCTTTTGGATACCATAAACTTATTTAAATTCACCAAGAGAAAAAAAGAGATTGTAAGGGGGAATGGAGAATGATTTTAGAGGAAGGAAGATTGGAACTGACTGGCCCAAAATATTAAAGATAAATGGTACTTAGAGGAGATTCTTGCTTCACATTTTTAAAAAATGATAAACTCCAGAATGGACACATTCCTTTTAGAGCACACAGCAAGCCATTTAGGAGTCTGGCAGAGGGTCTTTTTTGTTGGTGTTGCTAATTTATATCTCAAATCTACTATTCATTTACAATTCCCATGTCTTTATTACAAAAATGAAATGACTGGACAACCTGTGAGTCAACAAAAAAAGGAAAAGAAATCAAAATACCAACAAGTCACAGTCCTCTTTTATCCTATATATTGTATGGGATAGATTTAATAGAGGTTACCATTTAGAAATCCATTCATTAGGGATGAATACAAAAGTCCTGACATATATCCAACCTTTTTAGATCACTTCCTTAATTTTAAATTTTTCCTACAAATAACTTCAAGATAAAAATTATTTGAGTATTGAGTCCATTATTATATTTTTTAGTACCTCATGCATACCTCAAGTTGGATATTATATCTTTTGGTCATATCTATATTCACAACTGAAAATATACTACTTACATTATTGCCTCCTTCTGTGCCTAGAAAATAAAATATTTTACTTATGAACCTCGTTTCCTATTTGTATCCCAATACAAATATGATATAATTATTGATCAAAATCTCAAGATCTGAAGTTCCAGGTTCCATTTTTCCCTGCCTCTCCTCTTACTTCCCTGGTAAATTTGGACATTTAACAAAGAATATCATTTAGAAATATTTAACTCAATCTTTTGATTACATAAATAGCTAGTATAGTTTAAAATACTTATGCTAAAGAATAAGAAGAATCATTATTAAACTTATGAATTCGCAAATTATAAACATAAGACTATCTGAAAAGGGGAAGAAGTATTGGAGGGACGTCAATTATTTAGGATCAATCTGTCAAGAACTTAATAAATATTAGTTGATAGATGAACTCATAAAAATCTATTTTACCCACAATGCTAATAATGCAAAATTAATTTAACATGATTAATTTAGCTATAGGACTCATTTGAGTGGTCATTGTAAAAAAATATATCATCCTGGGATACCAGGCAAAGTAAACAACTGATATCATTTCTCACAGGAAATATCTTAAAATGGCTTTATATTAGAGCATGACAGGAAAAAAATGATATAAAATGGAAATATTACTTTAATAGTGTAATATGATCCTCAAGTGAACTGGCAAAAGCTAACAATTTTTCATAATATATTTTCAGATTCAAGCTTTACTTAATATCATACTCATCTGTCTAAGTGGAAATAACACAACTTGCCAGTTTGGAAACCGACAGAAAGTTGCCAATATCTGTGTGTTTTTTACATCAGCATCATTTGAACTGTAGATGGAGTCCTAGTACAAATCTGTTCCATAGAGAAGGTACAACTACATGGAAAGGATTGAATTTGGTTTGCTCATAGTTAAGCCCCAGACAAAAACATTTTCACAAAGACACTGAAAGAATGAAGAAAATGCTTTCAAGTGTCGATTAAACACTTCAGTAATGTAGAAAATGACAGGAGTTTTAGTTCCAGTACTATCCTTTCACTGGTAATGGAACTTAAAAATAATTGGGCTAAATCAGAAAGCTCCTGTCTAAAGTCATTGTCATTCTTTATACAAAATGCCATTCCTTTCAAAAAACTTTCCAGTCTTGATCAGTGCTTAAACATCTTTATTTCCCTAGTGGAGATAGTAGATGGAAAGAATTTCTTTGCTCCAGGGAAGGCAACAGCATGGCTTGCACTGTTTAAAAAAAAAAAAAATCACTGTATCTTAAAAAGGTCACCTAATTCAACCCATACCTGGACAATAAGCTCTTCTACAAACAACCTGACGTGGACATTTAGCTGTCTAATGAAGATGAATGCAGCATAGACTTCTCGATTACCCTCTCTGTATTAGTAATTCAATTTTTTTTTTTGAATCAGTTGTATTTCACATCTTACTGCCAAATAGAAACACATCATTCAACTCTTCATCTTGGACTTTTTTTTTCTAAATAGCCTTTAGATAAGGAGAAAGGAAAAAATAATTATGAGTCATTAGGAATACTGAAGACACTACTTTGAAAGAATATGGTTTTATCTCCTTCCTTGGGCACATGAATACATTCTTAAAAAGTATACTTGAAAAAGTAAGATTTTTTTTGGGGGGGGGGGGCTGAGGCAAAAAGTTAAGTGACTTGTCCAGGGTCACACAGCTAAGACTTAAGTGTTTGAGACTAGATTTGAACTCAAGTCCTCCTGACTTTAGGGCTGGTGCTGTCCCCAAAGTAAGATATAAGGAACAAATCATAAATAAAAGATAAAAAATTAAAGAGGAAGAAGAAAAACTTTGGGGAAAATCTACTTGAGCCTAAATGATAAAACTACTTACCCTAATTTTAGAAAAAGTAATCTTTAATATTCTTCTTATAGTAGCTTTCAATACCCAAATCATAGAATTAGCTCCAGAGAACAAAATTCAAGCCCAATTTCTGTTTATAATGTATATATATTTTTCAATAGCAATCAGTCCACTAATGACTAGATTAATTGGTCAGGTGAATGCTGTATATGGAGTTTACCTAAGACTGTCAAAGGGACAGCTAAGTGGTGACGTGATCAGCACCCTGAGTCAGGGAGAATCATATCCATGAGTTCAAATCTGATTTCAGACACTTACTAGCTATGTAAATTGCAAATGTTGCTTAACCCTCTTTGACTCAGTTTCCTCATCTGTAAAATGAGCTGGAGAAGGAAATCACAAACCACTCAAGTATCTTTGCCAAGAAAACCCCAAATAGGATCACAAAGAACCAGGCACAACTGAGTTCCCTTCTAGTTATAAAAACTAAATTTTTATAGTAACATTCTATTGTTGATCACCTTCAATTTGGATATTCCTCATGTCCTCTCTCTTCCATTTTCCAGCATCACTTTCAACATTTCCTATCTTTCTCAAATTGCAATTACTAGGTCCCAACCAATGGTTCTGTTTAAAAAATTTAAAAAGAAAAAGAAAAACCTTAAACAATATACTACTCCTGCCTTCTGGGGCCTGGAAATATTTTCATTCACATTCATAAATTGATTCTGGAAGCATTCTTATTAAGTACCTATTATGTACCAGATCTCATGTTAAGTATGTAAATTTTTTTTTCCCTTAGGCAGTTAGCTTTAGACTTCAGGGCTGGTACTCTATCCACTGCACCACATAACTGCCCTGGTATGTAAATTTAATATTGGAAAAGGACAACAGTGGTACAGAAATCCTTGAGAATAATTTATAAAGAGGGCAAAAAAGATCCAGTACTAAGTATTAAGCTGAGCCAATAGAGTTAAACACTCTAAGGCCAGTGTACTTTCCCAAGGAGTTTGCTATCAAATGTGCCTACCTTACTCACAGGAGACTTTAATGTAAGCAATTAGCATCTCCTTTCTGCCCAACAAATCCATGCTGGCACTTTACTCTGGGACACCAACACCTTATCCTGTATTCTTGCAGCCCAACATCTTCCTTTTTTTAGAGGAAGGAGGATTTCACACATCTTTCTCATCATGACAAAGTGCCCCATTTATTTTATTAACTACTGAAAGCTTTAGTGAAGATTATCCCACTTAGGCTATATAATTTTCAACAACTGATTTACAATAGATGACTCCAAGGGGACAAGATATATTATGTTACCAATGTTGATCACCGTGGGAACTAATGGAGGAAGGTAACTATTTTAACAGAAGCAGTTTTCAAAATTTGATTTTCAATCTTTGCCAGGCATTAAAATGACTGCAAGTGGAGCTCCTGTTGCTTAGAGTTTTGTAGTTTACAAAGACATTTCTTCACAATGGTCCTGTCAGTCCAAGTATCATGAGCCCTGGTAGGCAGAAGAAAAAATTGGTTTAGAGAGGTTTGGTGACTTAACAATGGATAGATAGCTAGAAAAGTCAATCAGATTTTAGCTTCTAGTTCCAAAACTCTATTCATACAACACTGCAACTATAGCATGATTGGGCTAATTTGAGACCATAAAGTAGTGCTATAGGGACTGAATTTTCTAGAATGTACTAATTCTCCCAATAATAAACCCCAAAGAAACAATTTTCTGTACCAAAGCTGATGCTTTTTAGAAAGCAAATAAAACATTCCAATGTTGTGTCTTGAGATACAATGTCAATTACTGTAGGGTTTATTTTACTTTGTTTTTGTTTTGGTCTGAGCATATGCATGGTTTCTCCAGAGCCAGTTCCACTATGCAGATGGGGGTAAAGGCACAAATTTGAAACTCCCTGATACTTATTGTTTCATAGAATTGTCCAGAGCCCTGGGAAAATACATGACTTGTCCATATTCCCAGCTAATTTTTTTTTGTCAGAGATGGAGCTTAAACCTAATCCTGGTTCTTGGTCCACTCTAGCATACTCAGTCTTTCTTTTAAGGCAATTGGGATTAAATGACTTGTCCAGAGTTACACAACTATTAAGTATTTAAGGCTGGATCTGAACTTAGGACCAGTGCTCTATCTCCACTAAGCCACCTAGCGGCCTCACATAGGAGCACATTTGGCCCTGAAATCATTCATTGCTTCTCAAAAACAAAAACAAAAAACTATTAGGCAATATATCTTCATCTGAAAAGAGCTAAAGCATCTCAGTGGGGCAGTAACTAAGAGAGCTACATCTACAATCAAGAAGATCTGAGTTCAAAGACAGATGCAGACACTTAGCTATATGATCTTAGACAAGACTTTTAACCTCTATCTCAGTTTCTTCAATTGTAAAATGGAGAAAATAAGAGCACTTTCTTTCCCCTGGTCATTGTGAAGGTCCAACGAGATAATATTTCATTACAATTCAATATACAATAGAGTCCTCATGTGGCAGCGAGGTGGCGTCAGAGTGCACAGAGGGCTGACCCTCAAATGAAAAAGATTCATTTTTGTGAGTTTGAATCTGGCCTCAGACACCTAATAGTTGTGTGATCCTAGGCAAGTCACTTAATCTTATTAGCTGGTTCCTCACCTGTAATTTGAGCTAGAGAAGGAATTAGCAAATCACTCTAGTATTTTTGTACAATAAAACTTAAAAGGGTTTTCTCTTTGTGTATATGATTCTTACAAAGAGTCATACACAACTGAAAAATGACTCAACAACAACAGTAATGCTTAATAACTTAATAACCCTTCCCCTCTTTCCCTAATTGGAGTCACTAGGGTAGAAGCATAGAACTAGGAATGAAAATGGAAGAAGCAAAAGAGCAGGAACAGAATTTGGGTTGGTAAGTATAACAGCTGGGTTATCAAAAGGTTGGGGAAATAGAAGATGGTAATAACGTCTAAAAGATAGTATTATATAGCATTAGTGACTGAGGCAAAGTTATGTGAAATATATCCATAAACTTTATGACAACTTTGAGTAAAATTTTCTAGCCTTTTTATTTTTTTAAGCAGATTTTTTTTTCAGGGATGCTTCAAGATTTTTTTTTTTCTCCTAAAATTCACTCTTCATTCCTCATTTCTCCAATTTTTGAAATGTCTAAATAAGTTAGTATACTCCTGTAAAGGAAACTGGGAATTTTATGATTCAATCTAGTATCAAATCTAACTTTTATGGTATCATAAAAACCTCAAACCTGAACCCTAAGAACTTTGAAAATAGCAACAACTCCCAATTCACCACCAAATCTGCTTCCATTCCAACCCCTGTAGCCATCATTGAGATGTGAAATAATTGTGGAGAAGGTATCCCTCTCTTCCTACATTAACACTAGCAACTAATGCTTACCACCTACCACTAATGGGCAGGAAAGAAAGTGCCCTGGCAAAGACAATGTCCTTTGGACCAATGGTGATTTTCTCCTTTTTCTATAGAGGTGGAGGAATATGAGCATAAAACATGGCCTAAACTATGAGACCTAGAAGATGTTAAAAAAAAAAACAAAAAACCTGTTCTAAGCGATACACTGGGCAGGGGGAAAAGAGAATAATAGTTTAGTAAATGAAATGATGTGAAAACAAATAAATCTTTAAAAATGTAATTATGTGTCCAATTAGAGAAGGAGGAAAAAAAATTCTGTGAGGAATATCTAATCATAATTTAGGATACTGGAACCAGTGCCAAAAATATAGCAAAGTAAAACAGGTATAAATATAAATTCTTGCACTAAAGTTAAAAAGAAGTTGCACAAACCTAGAAAGACTTAAATGAATTGATGCAGAGTATAATGAATAGAACAAAGAGAACAATTTGTTCAAAGGGTTTAGTTAATTGAAATCTCAGCATTAGCCAGGATGATGCAGGTACTAAAAAATCTAATTTAATTCTAGGCTATATTAATAAAAATATAATGTTCTGAGTGAGGAAGGCACTACTTTAATAGACATGGGACCATGATCTCTAACTAAACAGTGTTTGGAATCTCTGTTCAGTTCCATGGTCTATTTTAAGAAATACATTGACTAACTAGAGAAGGGCAACCAGTATAATTAGCAGGACAGAAAACACAAAATAATAATTAAATAATTATATTGTAATTTAAGTTCTGCTAAGCATTTTCCACACATTGTCATATATTCATATCATACCTTTAAGTTAACCAATAGAGATATCTGTCTCTATTTTTTTTAATAGTGAAATGATGACTCAGAGTTAGTAGGTAACCATGATACCAATGGTGACATAGTGCATAATGGAGCAGGATTTAAATTTCATGTAGTTTGACTCCAAGTCAACTACTTTTTCATATCACATTACATTGTCTTTTATGTGAAATAAAACTGCTGAAAGAGTTGATATTGTCTAGAAAAGGGAAACTAAAGGGATTCTTGATAATATTTGAATAGCTGAAGGAATATCTTGTTTAAGAGAGTTTAGAAAACTCTCTTTAGCCTTAGAGAGCAGAATTAGAATCATGAGATATAGATTTCAGGGAGGCAGATTTCTTCTAAATAAAAAGAATAATTTTCTCACAATCAATAAAAATTCCACAATGAAAATATAATTTATCAGCATATTATACTTATAAAATATAAGGGTCCTGTATCATATAAGGGTCTTTTAAAAAAATTCCAGTGGGTAGGATGGAGGATTTAAAAAAAAACAAATATTAATAATTTTTAGTAACTTAAACCTAATAAAAAGTACTGTTGCTCTATATCACCAGTTCTTTATCACTCATCACTCATTACTCATCATCTTTTGCCTCTTATATTTAAAGGGGTAAAACTGAGGATTGAATTGAAGATCTGAGATTAAAAGATAATTCATGTTAATGTGCTAAATTAGATGAAAAGCACAAAGAATTATGAGAAGTAAGGTTCTGAATGACAAGTTCTGTATGCCTTAGATGTTAATTTTTCAAAGGGTCTCCTGACATTTGTCAGTGTCTTAATGTTTCCTTTTAGAGGGACGTATCCAAGTAGCATGTTTCTCTATCTTACCACAACATCTAGCACTGTGTGTGATAAACATTTGTTGGTAGACTGACCATATACTTTTCCTTGGGGAAAAGCGTTTGGGATGAAGAAGAGAAGTTTCAATGGTCCCCTGCCACTTGACACCCTGGTGTGGTACACCTGTCTGTTATTTTCCCAATCTGCTTTGTGGAGGGAATCTGACCTGAACCTGACCCAAAAGGATTGTGATATTTTGCTGCTGTTGAAACTGGGATTTTTACCATTTCAAGGCAAAATGCCAAGGGGCCCCCATGTATCTAACCTTTTGATCACTGTTAAATTTCCCTTTCAGCTGCTTAAAAATGAAAAGACATGCTTTCTTTTCCTAATACATTTTTGTTGGCTAGCTTGTAAAGACCGAAATAACTCACCATCATGTCATAACGCTTTAATATTTAATAATATTTATAGATATTTTGTGACCTCATCTTTGATGATATTGTCAAATTATCTCAAAACAGATGAATCATATCATTAAGTAATCTTTTTAAAAATCAATAATTCCTCAACTAGCAACTTTGAGTTCTAGCACTGTCCTAGAAGTGATACAATGTTTAACTGCTCTATGGAATATATCTGTATATAACAGTTATTCTATCTTTGTTGCTATATTACTCACTTAATCAAGCAAATATTACTAACTCAACTTTATGCATTATATTAATAGTCTTAATTTTTATTTCCATTAGATTTTGCAAAACATCACAGCTATGAAAATGCTAAGGACATATATATCTATATATGGAGATCATGCAAATTTCCTTGCAAGATACAACAGAGATATTCTAGCCCAGCAGCACTTTCTGATTAACATTAGGCAAGGCAGATAGCAGAGTTGTTTGCTCAATCATAAAAGATATGCAAAGGTCATGGCACAAAATTATAATATTTCCTTTTGCAGTATCATTGGGATCTGCTATAAATATCAGTTACATATATTAACCAACAAATAAATGATTTGTAAGCCATGTAAAAATTACATTTGAATAGAAAGGATTTTTATTTTAACAAATGTTGAAACTGTTATAAAGTGAATTATTATTATAAATGTCATAAATTGTTTTACATTTTATCACAGATTTTAAGTAATACTGGACAACAGAAGGTCAAGGGAACCTCATATATTTCAGCTAGAAGATTAATAGACTTAAACGTTTTAAATACTAGCTGGTTTCCTGGTATTTTCTTTTTCTTTCTAGATAATGTGGAATTAGTGTCAGAGCAAAGCAAGAAGATTTCAAGATCATAATTCTATGGAAATCTCATTGCCAATGAATCATACTTTTCTTGATTCCCTCCCCAATCAAGTATATCTTGTCTGTTGATAAGAAATATAAAATCCCATTATCAATTAATGATGCTTTTGTTGACCTCCTTTAGATTTTTTTTCCCCAAAAAAGCAAATGAGATGTTGGATTTTAAACTACTTTTTATGTTCATATCTATTCAACTAAAGTATTTACCATCACCACATGATTACCATCATACACAGTATGTCCTGTGTAAAGTACAAATAATAGAATGTCCTCTAACAATGACAAACTTTCTCCCAATACTTTTCTTTGCAAATAACAATTCACCACTGTGATCAAGTTCTAGAATACTGGAAAGACTACTTAATAAAATTCACAGGCATTTGAAAGAGATTGACCTAACCATTTATTAAAAATTATAATTCTCCAAATCATGACATGATACTGAACCTGCAATCCATCTGCATGTTTGTATACACATATAAACACATGCATAAATGCATACATACACTTAAAATACAAAAACATAAGTAATAGATAATCACTCAATTGTTCACAGTGTGGAATAGGAGAATAAAATTGCTTTGGAATGCATTTGGGAAACTTTATAAATCTAACAATAATCCAAAATTACTCCTGATGGCAAAGGTCCATCTTTTTAACAACATTATGAAATTTTTTATGATTAGAGAACATAAGAAATATGTTGAAAATATAGTTCAAGGAATAATAAATGAAAGATTTTTAAACTACATAGAAGCTGCAGTCTTAATATCAAATATCCTGTTCAAGAAAAGAAATGGAAGGCATTCAATATGGTGAGCATCAAATAAAAAGTGAAATTATTTTTATTTGAACAGCCACTTGTGAATCAATTGTCTGTGTACATATAAATGAAATTATTACAAAACTCTAAAAAATAATAAAAATATGAAAAAATATGTTGGGTAACAAAAACAATTACAAACTGAACTAAAATAATTGCTGATGAAAGTGGGTTAGAGATGAACAATCTGAATACATACAAATTACAAAAGTCACACTGAAATTCAATCAATATAAATCAATTACCATAATAAAGAGTCCAAAAAAGAACCCTCAAAGTCCCTTAATGAACCAGTACTAATTTAACAAATACATGTTAAAATACAAAAATCATTTGTAAAATCCTATGGAAAATGATGAACAACATTACTTTATATAAGAGAGAAAAGCAATGGAGAGAAGAATCAACCTAAAGAAGGTTTTATGTAAAGAAGGCTTCAATGTAAATAAGACAGAAAAAAATAAAAACAAAAACAAACAAAAATCATGGAAAAAATCTGCAAAAATATATAAAATTTTTTTCACCATCAAGTGAAGTTGCTAAATTATATTCTAGCATATCTGGACCCATATGTACTTGTGTGTGTGTGGGGGGGGGAAATGGCATAACAGAGACAAAAGATGGGAAAGCTTAATAGTTTTAGACCAAATTACTTAGAAAAAGAGCAGCTCTGTGGGACATTTTCCTGAGCTCAAATCTGACCTGAAACTAGCTGTGTGATCCAAAACAAGTAACTGAACTTTGTTTGCCTCAGTTTCCTCATCTGTACAATCAACTAGAGAAAGAAATGGCAAATCACTCCAGTATCTTTGACAAGGAAATTCCAAATGAAATTAAGAAAAGTTCGGTATGACTTTATACTACAGAGAAAAGTAGTCTTAATTGGTAATGAATTGTGAGAGTGTAAATTAATTACTTCATAAGACAGCTGAAAGAAGAAAAGACAAGGAAAAATCTTAGACTTTAATGCAAAAAAATAAGATTTGGAGAACATAAACAGCTACTGATTTTTATGTCTAATTGTGAGTCCACTTAGGGTTTTCCTGACAGAGTTAATAAAATATTTTGCCATTTCCTTCTCCAGCTCACTTAATAAAAGAGAAACAGGAATTATGTGACTTGCCTAGGGTCACACAGGTAATAAATCTATGGTTAGATTTGAACTCAGGTTTATCCCAACTTTAGGCGAGGTACTCTATCCACTATGCCATCTAGCTATCATTGTTGATTTGATTAAAATTAAACTCAAATGATATCTTGAAGGTTATCTTTCAGTAGATGACAAATGCATTTTGTTTTTTTAGAAAGTAAAATGTCAATACTTCTAGGAATGCAAAATAATTCAAACTGAACTAACACCATATTGCCTAATAACAAAACTTAGAAGAAACTTACTTTCATAAATAGGTGATAATGCTCATTTTAGATGATATTATATTGAACTAAAACTTAGAACTTGGAGTCAACTCAAACTTGCTTGAGAAAGCCAATAATTAAAATTTCAATGTGAGCATTTATACCTTAGAAATCAGCAAATGTTACAGATCAGGACTTGATTTGTTATTTTGATTATCTAGACTAAGTAATGAAGCAAATATTAATAAATCAGATGAAATTTAAATACCAGTGCATTGTTGGAAAGCTGGTTGTTAAATATTTACCAGCATAGCTCTGCCTAGGGACTGCAGAGACTCATGAACAAGATCTATAATGAGTCAAATGTTTGATCTAATCTTCTAAAAAGGAGAACACCAAGTGAGTGAAGAATGTCCTAAGGTCTATTGTTCATACTGTGGCATGTAGTTTCATGGACAACCTAAAGTGCAATTCATCCATCAATATAAGTATCTCAGTGAAATACTGGAAACAATCTACACTGGGCCTAGAATTATACCAAGGAAGAAAGCTGGCTAGATTGTATTTGGGGATTTATAAAGCTCATTAATAATCTCAAACCTCTCTTCAAGAAAGGCTAATCTTTTTAAATGTGACTATTCTTCTGGAATTGTTAAGTGTCTCTGATTCTCAAACACTCTAGTATTTGCAAAATGAAGATTGAATAGTAATCAAAGGGTCATGGAGAGGAACATGGTGGATGTGAGCTGGCTGCAAAACTTAACAAATGAGGAACTGTGCAGAGGAACTGAAATAAAAGATGTAATCACAGAAATGTGTGATCAAAAATGAAGATAGTAACAGAACCTAAGTACAGGAAATACCTCAAAGGTGTGGTACAATTTTAAGCTATTAAAGCTTACTGAAACCTTAAAAAACGTAACACTAGAGGCAGAGCCAAGATGGAGGAGTAAACTTTAACCAAATCTTAGAGCATCAGAGCACCCCAAAAGATGGACTGGAACATTTTCCAGCTGAAGGCAACTTAGAAGCTCTTTGACACCAGGATGGGAGCCCAGCATGCAATCCCTGTGTGTAGGCTGTACCAGAGCAGCCCTGGCCACAAGATCTCACAGCTACAGTGGGGTGGGGATATTCCTAACAGTTCCAAGGCAGAAAACAGGGCTTGTGGTCAGGTCCTTAAAAGGATCTCTGAAAACAGCTTAGGCCAGTACACCCTTCTTCCTGGAAACAGAGCTCTACTGTAACAAAGAGTTAAAAGCCAAGTGATAGGGTAGAAAAATTAACAGACAACAACAAAAAAGTTCTCATCATAGAAAGTTATTATGGTGACAAGAAAGATCAAAACACATTCAGAAGATGATAATAAAGTCAAGACTCCAAGGGGAAAAAAAAAAAAAAGAATTGGGCTCAGACACTCAAAAGGAATTTTGAATATCAAGTAAGAGAAAGAGTGAGAAAAAAATTATGTATGTATGTAGAAAGAATTGAGAGTGGTGCAAAAATAAATACAAAAAAACCCTTAAAACTGCACTAACATTTAAACTTATTGTATATATTGATGACTTAGTGCAATGTCTGCCCATCTCTAAATGCAATAATTTTTTACCCACCTAATTTTCTATTTGTATCTAATTACTTTTTAATAACTATACATTTTGAAGCAGCCAGATGGCTCAGTGAATAGAGTGTTGCACCTGAAGTCAGGAAGACCTGGTTAGTCTCAGACACCTACTAAGTGTGATCTTAGGCAAGACGATAAGACTTTAATTAGGAAGGTGGAGTTTCAAGGTTTGAGTCCTATATACTCTACTTTTCAAATAATTAAAAAAGATAATGTTATTCAAAAGGCAATGGTCATAAGCAGGCTATACCACCAAATAAATAAGGGACTATGAAGCAGAAGCATCTGGAGAACCTTATCTCCTACAGGGAATCCCTTTTTATTTGAATTCTGAGCAGTACATTTTCCAAAATGGGACAAATGGTTACATAAAGCAAGTCTCTGTTTTCTGCCTCCATTGATAATCAGAGATAACTGAAGAATGTTCATGACCTAAAAATGTGCATGAAAGATATTGGAGTATCGGAGGAGAAGCTTCAAGGCTACATTCTATTCTACTGAATGCAACTCTGTGTGAGTGTGTGTGTGTGTGTGTGTGTGTGTAGGTATAGGTGTTGAGAACACTGTAGAATATTGTTGTTGAATGATTTTCCAGTTGTGTCCTCTTTGTGCCCTCATTTGGGGTTTGTTTGGCAACAATTTGGAGAAGTTTGTCATTTCCTTTTCCAGATCTTTTTTTATATATGAGGGAACTGAGGCAAACAGGGTACAGTGACTTGCCCAGGATCACACAGCCAGTAAGTATTTGAGGTAGGATTTGAACTCAGGAAAATGAGACTTCCTGACTCCAGGCCTAGCTTACTAATTGTGCCACCTCACTGCCTCACTCACCTCACTGATACAGGAATGATTTACCATTTCCTTCTGCAGTGGATTAAAGCAAACAGTTTAAGATTGCCCAGGGTCAACATCTAGTAAACGTCTGAAGTTGATTTTGAACTCAGATTTTCCTGACTCTATGAGCCCAGCCATCCAGCTATCTTTTAGGTGAATATACTTTACTGAAAGAAAAGAAGAATGCTAATAATGCCCCACCCTCACAGGGTTGTTGTGAGGATCAAATAATATAGCACATATAGTGTTTGGCAAATCTCAAAGCATTAAATAAATTCTAATAGAAATATCATCATCATCATCATCATCATCATCATAATTAGCTGGACTATTCCTAAGCTAAAATCTAGTCATGATATTAGGTTGTGTTCTCTAGGCTTGAATGGTTTAGACTGTCCTATGATATCAATGGCAACATTTCAACAAGTTGTTGCTTTTCTTGGTGAGTCACAGCCATTATTGTGTTATTCTACTGAATAACACGGAGTCTGTCCATCAAGTAAAAGAATGCCCTAATAGGAAACCTTTTAGCTCTAAAGAAAAGAAAAAAAAAAAAAAAAAAAAAATATATATATATATATATATATATATATATATATATATATATATATATATATATATATATATATATATATATATATATATATATATATATATATATATATATATATATATATATATATATATATATATATATAAGTTACTCATCTGAAAAACAAATGTACAATACATTAATCTTCAGAATAGGGGCAGCTAGGTGGCCCAGTGGATAGAGCACCAGCCCTGAATTCAGGAGGATCCTAGTTCAAATCTGGTCTTGGACACTTAATACTTCCTAGCTGTATGACCCTGGGCGAGTCACTTAACCCCAGTCTCAGGGGAAAAAAAAAATCTTCAGAATATTTCTAAATGTATACAATACAATAGGATCAAGGTAAACTTTCTTCCCTCTTCTCTTCCCTACAGTACAATGTAAATGCTCAAGAAAATATACTAGAGCAAGAACCTTAGAAATCAGTTATTTTTTTCCTTTATGGATGACTGATGCTCAAAGAAATTAAAAAAAAAAAAAAAACAAACTTCCAAGACATAAAGTGAATATTATAAGGCAGAAGCTGTGCTAGGACCTAGGTCTCCAGATTCCTAGACTGATGTTCTTTCCAGTATTATACTGCCATTCGAAATAAGATTTCTAAATTATATTTCTTTAGGAAAACTAGAATTTTCATTCTCAAATATCAAAATTACATTTTACATATGCATATCACTAAGTATTGGCAACAGCAAAGAGCACTCATCTTTTAATTATAATTCTGCTTAATTCTCACAGGTTTCAGGTCAATCCAAATTAGGAAAAGGCACATGTTCTCATTTTTATCTTGAAATACAGTAGTAGAAAGATAAAGATAAATAAAAATAAATTGTTGCAAAGGTTTAATTATTTGAGTTTATTTGAGGAATCAGTTCATTGCAATTTGATTAAAACCTCCCACATAGCACTGTTCTGTTACATTTTGATTAATTTGCTCGCTATTTTTCAATTAAATTTTAATCTAGTTCTATGATCCCTGACATCTATTTTCTAACTCTGAGAGTCTATGGACCCCTCTAATTTGAATTAACTAGTATAAAGACCAACCTAAAGTTGGAAATTTAGCTTAATTTCCTTTTGCTTTTATTTCATCATTAATTTTCAAGGTTTTGTAGTTTTTTCAGTGTGGATACCACCCATGGCCACAGAAGTCAACATTTTTAAAATTTTGTAGGTGTCCTGGAGAGTAAGAAAAAAGAGACATCATTCTGCAGCCAAATGGCTAATGAGAAACTCAGGTTAGCTGAGGTAGGCTTCAGATGACAGATTTGATTTAAAAAAAAAAAAATCACTTGCATAACAATTTAAACTTAACTAATACTGTGTTTCTTCATAAGAAAACCTAGTAAAGAGACTCCCTTAATGAAGAGATGGAAATGATTTGTATTTGATAGTTGTAATAGTAATAACATACTATATTCTCCATATACTAGACCATCTTTAATATACATGTTATAGACTATACTATCTATAGTATAGAGTGTACTCTATGTAGTATATACTTCATTATATATGGTATACTATATTCTGTCATCTGTAAAATTATCTGGAGAAGAAAGTGGCAAACTATCCCAGTACCTCTCCTAAGAAAATCCCAAATGGGATTAGGAAGAGTCAGATAGCACTGAACAACAAATGGAAGTAGCAGCAACAGCAGCAGCAGTATTTTATAGTGCTTTAAAGTTTGAAAAACACTTTGCAAATATCTTATTTTATCCTCACAACAACCCTGAGAGGGTTACACAGCTGGCATCTGAGTCCATATTTAAATTAGGGTCTTAATGATTCTAGATTCTGCATTTTATCTACTGCAATAACAACAACAACAACAACAACAACAACAACAACAACTACTACTACTACTACTACTACTACTACTACTACTACTACTACTACTACTACTACTACTACTACTACTACTACTACTACTACTACTACTACTACCACCACTACCACTACTGCCATGACAAACCATCAGTTTAATATTTACAAAGCACACTTTCTCTCTGTCTCTCCCTCTCTCCCTCCCTCCCTCCCCCCCTCTCTCTCCATCTATATCTCTATCTATGTATAAATCTACAATCTCATTAGTCTTCATAACAGTCTTATCAGGTAGGTGTCATTATTAACTCCATTTTGTAGCCGAGGAAATCAGGGTTGACAAATTAATGTTTTGCCAAAGATCATACAATTAGTATGTTTCAGAATTTGAACTCAAATCTTCCAATCATTAATTCCATCATTCTTTCTGTGCCAGAGATTGAGAAAGTAGTGTCAAATGATAGAAAGCAAGTCTGAGAACATGGATTCTAAATCCAGCTCTGCCACTTAATGTCATCGAACTTGGATAAGTAACTTTTCCTATCTGGGCTTCAGTTTCCAAATCTGTAAAATGAAGGATTTGGAAGAAATGCATTTTAAAGTTTCTTCCA
The DNA here is from genome assembly GCF_048593235.1 of Sminthopsis crassicaudata. Taxonomy (NCBI): domain Eukaryota; kingdom Metazoa; phylum Chordata; class Mammalia; order Dasyuromorphia; family Dasyuridae; genus Sminthopsis; species Sminthopsis crassicaudata. The sequence continues at coordinate 220,845,066 of NC_133619.1, read as the reverse complement.
GGTCTGGATCTAAAATCCTTTAAAGGATCTTTTTGACATCTTAAAACATGGTTTTCCTCCTCTTTCCATGCTACCCCTTTTACTAACAACTCATTTGTCTTCTGCAAACAACAACTACTACTACAAGTATGAGTTTACTGAAAAATCTATCTAATAAAATATTCATTGAACCTCCAAGAAGATCTCATCTCTATTCCTGCAATGACATTTTTTTTAGCACAAGCATTACAGAACTCATCAATTTCAACTTTTGTTTGCTTCACACAAAAAAAGTTGTTCTTTATCTAAGATGATAGTACTAATTTATTAGTGGCAATAAGGTATAATAAAAGGAAAGTTTTCCTTCTTTTCCTGCCCCATTCTATACCAATTCATTAAAATCCCAAGGACTCAGTTTCCTCATCTGGAAATGGAGGCAATGAGTTTGATGACCTCTTATTTTTCTTTCATCTCGAAATCCATAATCTTATAAATAAAATATATTTCTACAACTAGTACTCTAATCCATCCATCATTCAATAAGTCAATCAAACTAATTAAAGTAGAAATGGACTTAATTGTCAGTTAACTTGTAAATCTTATAAAGAAAAAAAAGATTCTCAATAGATTAAAAGAAGCAAAACTTTGGGAAATAAGCCAATTTATTTCTTTGAAGGCTACCATTAGAATAAAAAACATTCTATAAAAATTCTTTTGTCATTCTGAGGATTAAATGACCTAATTTCTTTTGGCAGAGCCTTTTAAGATGAGGTTTCCAAAAATAGTCAATGAGGATGACCATTCTCCAAAGAAACAAAATGGGGCAAAAGTGTCATGTAATAATGGCACAGTTTCTAAGCATATTCATGGAATAAAATTGACAATCAACATTACCAGTAGGTTGATGTAAGCGATGTGGAAATATCTTTGTTTATTATCTGCAGCAATTTTGTTTCATTTAGATGTTTATATGAGAAAATGAAAGAGAATAAGAAAAAGAGAAATAGAGGGAAGATGAGAAGAGGAAAGAAAGGGGAAGAAGATGAAACCAGATGAAAGACAAGTGTTTGTCCCAATACCAAGAATGATTTCAGTCTCCCCAAAGTTTGTTTCTCCTCCCTCTGTCTATTCAGATCATCCATGCCTAAAGAATGTACACTATTTTAATGTTGGCCTAAGCAAAACATAATTAGGAAGGTAAATTTGCTACAGAAAAAAAAATTATCTAATGCATTCCAAAGTCAAACAAATTAATTTTGGATTATTTGCTCTACTGCTCCCTGCCCATTAACATGGGTAATTGAGAGTAGACAGTATTCTAGAACATTTCCACTGTTACTGATCAGCGACTTTGTACAAACTCCACCATCTGCATCTGCTTTCATTCCAGTGTTGCCAAACATGACTGGTAATGTTTTGTTTTGTTCTTACTGTTACATTCAAGTCTATAAAATCACATCTTTCCTCATCTCAGCCCTCCATCACATTGCACACAAGTATCAGAATTAGCATGGTATACTTCAGTGGTGTCAAACTCAAAAACAAATGGGGGTCACTAAGTCATAGTACATAAGTACCCTTAGCGGCTGAATACTGATTTAGAAAACTATATATTAACATTATCTAGGTTTTATCATTTTGAGTATCTCATTAAATATTTCCTAATTACATTTCTATTTGATTTAGGCAGCACTCAGGAGTATTATGGTCTATCCATTTGACACATCTGGAAATTTAGTATTAGAATAGATTTGGGTTCAAATCCTGTCTCAGAATTAGCATGACAAGTTGTTTAACATTTCTGGCTTTTAGTTTCTTGATTTTTTAAAATAAGAATTAGACTCAATGATTTCTAGAGTACGTTCCACCTATAAAGTTATAATTAGAAGCCATCTAGGGTTACTTTCAGCTCTATATCTATCAACCTATTATCAATTTCTTATCAATTTCGCCACTACCCTAAGACAAAAGAAAAAAATCAGATTATAACTATTTCCATTTTCTCTAAATATTACCTCTGACCTCTGTACTACCAAGCTTCTTTAAAAAGTCCTTTAAAGTCCACTGCTTCTACTTTTTCACCAGTCATTTGTTCCTAGATAACTTTCATTCTAACTTTCTTTCCCATTCCTCTACTGAAAATACCTGTCCATGAATTGTCCCCATCTCACCCAAAGAGCTTATCTTCTTTGAACTCTCTAGAATGTTTTGACACAGATCACAATTTCTTCTTTCTTGAAGTTCTCTGCTCATGGCATAGTTTGCAGGATAATGCATTCTTGTTTTTTTGGTTTTTGGATTTTTGTTTTTGTTTTTGGATGTTGTTGCTTCCCCCTTCACCCCAGCTCGGCCTGATTTATTAGTTATAACACTGAGTAAATCATTTAAGAATCTCAGAAACTTAACTTTACTCATCAATAATTAGGGAATGATAATACTTTTTAAAGGGGATTTTATGAAAGCAGCAACTCCTTCCACTAACCTGTAAATTAAAACATGTTTATAACTTAGTAGATAAGTCTTAGAGACTTGTCTAAGCTTAAGAGAGTTTAAGTGGTTTGCTATTGATCACAAAACTAGGAAGTGTCAAAAGAGGGGTGTGAACTCAGGTCTCCTTGAATCTAAGTAAAGCCCACTCTCCACTTGGCCCTTGTAAAAGAATCCTTAAAGCCTAGGGACTGAAAAGCAGGACTTGAACACGTAATTTCAAGGTCATATGGAGTACACAAGCAAGGAAATTCCTTCCATCACTTCTAGTTAGCACTTTCTATGCAATTTATAATCTCAGTGAAATTGCCTGAAACACTACGTACATTAAGTACAAGAGGCAAAACTTGAACTCAGCTCTTGATCTATTATACCATACTGCTTTATTTTGTATTAGCTTTCTATTGATGAAGCCACTAAACTCTTTACACATTCACTGATTTAGAAACAAATATAAATCCTGTAAGTCGTTTAGTCCAACCTCTTCAGTTTATAAATAAGGAAAAAAAAAGCCTCAGAGAAGTCACACAGATAGCAAAATTCAAAGCTTTTCTGATTCTAACTCAAAATTCTTTCCCCTAATTGAGTATACCTTGATTTCTATGAGATTTCCATATACATTCCTGCTATAGGTAAGGTAGGTAGACTATTGTTAGTTAAGTATTAATATTAACCCAATCTACAATAAAGAAACAGAATGATTAGCAATTCATTAATTAAAGTTCTAATATGCAAAGTAATTGTTTAACAAATGAATTGTATCATGATTGCAGGTCACATTAACAAAGGAAATTATATTTTATTTTCACCAATGTGTGAATTTTATAAGCTATACATATTACATACAGAGTTAAAGATAAATTCAGAGAAGTGTGATGAAGGTACAAAATATTTTTTAAGTAAAATTGAAGGTTTGGAAACTTAAATTCCAAAGGATGGTCAATAAATCTGCTAATTATTCTCTCCAGATATGGACAAATCCATGTTATTAAGAACCTTGTTGTAATTCATTGATATACACAAAAGAAATCATTGCTTTTACAACAAAGACTTCCTATCCAAATTCCAAGGTTGAGAGTTCACCAGAAAGCTCCTTGATAGATTGAAGAGTGTATTTCAGGTTTTCTGGCTTTCTAGGCCTCCAGTCTATCTGTTAGGCACATCTGGTTTTAAGAAGAAGTAAACAAAATTAGAACAAAAGAGAGTTGACAATGCTCTAATGCCAACTCTTCTCTTGGATCCTACATAGATTTGGATCCTTTCAAATAAGTGACAGATGCAATTTGGTATATTGGGGAAAAACAAGTAATGCATAAAAATTAACTTATACAAGTGTCCTCATTTAAAATCTCCTCAAATATCTTCAAATGAGATTAATCCTTGACTTTTTCTCACCACCTGTTCAGTGTATGTAGACCAACAATTCTTACTGTTTATCCAAAAAAGATGCATCTTCACCATCTCTCTAAACAGATGACTTAACTGTTTACAATAGATGAGGTTATTTGTGTTTACAACATGGAAGACGAATGTGTATTTCCATTTATTAACTGAAGCTCAGAGATAAAAAAACCCCCAAGAAAACTTTTTGCTATAAATTCCAATCCCCATCGTCTAAATTCACTCAACTTTTATCCCTTTTTGTGTAATGAAGTAATGCAAAAACAAAATGTGAGAAACAAGAAGTTGTCATTCCAAGTTCTAAAAAGGGGTAATCTTATGATTACCTACATATTTTAATATTTCAATTTCAATAATGGAAGGATATGTAATTTCAATGACATGGGGACACCTTCCATCAACAAGAGTACAACCTTTCTAGAATTAGTAAGTCATGTTCAAGAGTTGCTATGGCTAAAAAAGTGACCATCTTGAAGCCAATTTAATCATGCGCCTCTCCAAGCTTAGCTAGGCTGGCCCTTTGATTTCTGACATCCAATCCACACCTGAAGCTCACGTTTTCAGAGCTTCAAGTTTTCTGGCATTGCATTTTTCAAAACCCAGGTTTAGCTACAAACTATTATAAAACATATGAATGAGGCTCAAGGGGAGCATTCCCCAACAAGCAAATTGAAAGAAAAAAAAAATCTGATAGCTTTTTCTGATTTCACTAATAGCATTTAGAATAGTATTTTGTATTTAACCAAAAAAAGCTTTTAATTGAGTAAACATGATTCAATCAGTTGGTACATATATCTTTATTAGGAATCTGTTATGTAAGAAGCATTGTGTTAAGAATTAAAGGCCAAAACAGTTCCTCCTCTAAAGGAGTTCAATCCAACATGGAATACAATGTACAAATAACTATATACAAACAAGACACAGACAGGATAAACCAGAGATAAGCAACAGAGGCAAGGCCCTCGAGTTACAGGATAAGTAAAGACTTTCTGCAGATAAAGTTAAAGGAATGCCATCCAGGGCCAAATCTGCTATCCATTCAGACCACTATCTGAATAGGGTACCTAGGAAGATACTGAAGGTATGCAGTGTTGCCTCCCTGACATCAACAATAGGATATATTCTGCAAATGGACCAATTTCTATTAATAGTGCATTATGAATGCAATATCCTTCCTTTTGTCTAAATAGACATTCATATCTTTTGGGGGATATTGGCCCCTTTTAGCAATCTTTTATCAACGCCTTAGAATAATATTTTTAAATACATAAAATCAAATTCATGATGATGAAGGAAACCATTCATTCATATTGAAATACTGTTATCAAAATACTTTTTAAAGTTCTTAGATTCCAGATTAAGAATCTCTGGTTTAAAATATTTTTGAAATATTTTTTGTTTTCAGTTTGTGCCACTTCCTGGGATAATTGGTTCTGAAGTTTAATGTTCATGTTGAGGTAAAATTACCTTTAATTTTCCTCATTTTAACTCTGTAAAGATTTGAGAGGGATCTCTTTATTGGGATATGTAAGAAACTGGTAAACAAATAATTCTTACACTATTCATGATTTTCAGTACTTTAAACATATCTTACTCTTTGTCTCTCTGATCTTAAAAGGCCTAAGATTTTGTACATTATTTTATGGCAATGTCTCCATCTCTATGATCTTTTTTCCCTGAAACATCTCTAATTTCTTAGGCTTTCTCATGAGACATGTGGTGACTAGAATAGCACATAATATGCTACATTTGGGTGAAACTGATTTTGTATGAGCTTAGAATAACATGTTCTGCTGTTTCCAAGAACTCCATTGAAGAAATTCAGTATTTTCTTAGTCTTTTGGGTCACAGATACACTGGTTTGGGGGCATTATCTTCCTTCTCAGAAGTTTCTCCTAACCAAAAACTTTTCTGCATAATAGTTCACATTTATGTAGCACCTTAAGGTTTATAGAATCCCTTTCCAACAATCCTATGATAAAGACAGTCCAGGTATTATGATCTCCATTTTACAGATAGGAAAATTGATGTTTAGTGATGTTATGAATGCCAAAGCAATAGAGCTTTGAATAATAGCAGACAGGATTCCAATTTACATTTTTGACTCTAAGATTAGTGCTCTTTTCATAATGCAATGCTATCTTCCTTAAATTTTCCCATCCCGAAGACCATTTGTTACTTCCGTCCCCACTAATAGAGTAAGAAAAGAAAGAATTTCTTTCAAAGTTTACTAATCACAACAACTTATTTTGTCATTTCTTTTTCTAAAAAACAATGGAGCAACATTCCACACTGAAAAGATGTTCTGTGATTCTACTGAGTTGATGGTTACCCTAAGAGATACAGATCATCACAACTGCATGTATATCCACAAGAAAGAACCTATTTCAGGCAGCTCCTATTGGACTGATCAGTAGCAAGCTGAATATTGTGCCAGACCCTGGTCAAGTGATTTTTCCTGGTCCTAGGATAAAACTAGCTGTGACTATGGACCTTTCATCCAGTTCCCCTTTCCAGTTTTCTTTTTTCTTTTTGATTCATAATTCCCCATTCCTTCTCTCCCATCCCCACACATCAATCACATATACTCTAAGGTGAGCTTTTTAAGGGTTTATTTACAAAGAAAAAAAAAATTAAAAGTCTTCATGTTAGAAGTATACATTCTTTATTATTGCTCGGTAAGAAATGACCAGCAGGAGGAATATAGAGAGGCCTGGAGAGACTTAAATCAACTGATGCTGAGTGAAATGAGCAGAACCAGAAGATCACTGTACACTTCAACAACAATACTGTATGGGGATGTATTCTGATGGAAGTGGAAATCTTCAACATAAAGAAGATCCAACTCACTTCCAGTTGATCAATGATGGACAGGGGTAGCTGCACCCAGAGAAGAAACACTGGGAGGGGAATGAAAATTGTTAGCACTAATATCTGTCTGCCCAGGTTGCATGTACCTTCGGATTCTAATGTTTATTGTGCAACAAGAAAATGATATTCGCACACATGTATTGTACCTAGACTATATTGTAACACATGTAAAATGTATGGTATTGCCTGTCGTCGGGGGGAGGGAATAGAGGGAGGGGGGGTAAATTGGAAAAATGAATACAAGGGATAATATTATAAAATATATATATATATAATTAAAAAAAAAAAAAAAAAAGAAATATAGACGTGCAATTGGATTGCTTGCCATCTAGGGAGGGGGTGGGGAGAAAGGAGGGAAAAAATTAGAAAACAAGATTTCATAAGGGGGAATGTTGAAAATTATCCATGTATATATTTTGAAAATAAAAAGCTTTTAAAAAAGAGAAATATATATATGGGTATATATATATATGTGTGTGTGTGTGTGTGTGTGTGTGTGTGTATATATATATATATATATACATATATGTATGTAACTGGATTACTTGCTGTCTGGGGAGGAGGTGGGGACAAGGAAAGAAAAAAATTAGAACACAGATTTTGTAAGGGTGAACGTTGAAAACTATCCATGTATATATTTTGAAAATAAAAAGCTTTTTAAAAAAAGAAAAAAAAAAAAAAAAAAGAAGTATACATTCTTAAGTTGGATCAGTATCCAAATGATCAGCTCTAACCTTCCTAATTCTGGGGAAGGTTCCTTCACCCTGAGTCCCAATGGGGAATTGGGTTAGAGGATCCTACTTCATGGGGTCTCCATCAAGGTTCAGTCAAATGCATTCCATAGCCTTGGCAAGAAAGTTCTCTCTTTGTCATGATGCTCCTCTCTGGCTCTAATTCTGCCAAGTTTCTGGCTTTCTTTGGCTAACTCAGTGGATTGTTTAAAAATCTATGCTGATTGGGAATGGCCATCATGACACATGATTTGGTCCCTCACACTCATGTGATTTCTGTTTCATAGATAAGGCACACATCATTTAAAGATTAACATACAATCTCACATGTTTCACCCAGAAAGTGAGTATTGGAATTCTTAGTAAGAATGCTAGAAAAGCTACAAACAACATGCTTATATAAATAAAAAATATTTATGTACTGTTTACACATCATCTATAAACAATGACAATTGAGAGCTAATTATTGGCCTCCAAAACTACCCATCTTCTCTTACTGATAGAAATCTTTAGATCTTAGATTCCTGATAGAAACTTGGTTCTGACAAGAGAGTTCCTAAGTAAGAGATGGTGACAATAACTATGAGGTCTTAAGTCAATGTTGCGCAGCAGCTATGATACAATGGTTAGAGGGTTGGATTTAGAGACTAAAAGGCCTGTGTTCAAGCCTGAAATAAGAGAGTTGGATCCCTTCCAACTCTGGGTCCATTGTGCTATCCACTCATGTACTTCTTCTGAACACCATGTGCCAAAGAACCATCCAATTTTCTTCCTGCTAAAATGTATTCATAAATTCATTCATTTGCTCATTCATTAATTCATTCACTGTGATTTTATTAAACCACTCACTGTAATTTATTGATGAGTAGCTAGCTATATGGCCAGTATTGTATGTCAGGTTCTTTGAAGAATGTGTAAGAGACATAAAATTATTCCTTGCCCTTGGAGGTTAGTGGAAATTATGAAGTATCTTAGAGTCCAAAAGCTACTTGATTTTGAGTTATTATGTATCTTGGCATTGGAAGACACAGCCTTTTCCAAAGCAGATTCCCCCCAAAGTGAACATATCTCTTTCACAAGTTAACACAAATATTAAAAGACTAAAAGAGTTCAACTTCTTCCCTAATTAAATATCCAGTACCTAGTGTCTACCCTTAAGAATTTAAAGATGAATAAATTCATAAATAATGATTAATGAAAAATTATAAATTTATGGCATAAATCTCAATAATAATTTTTGTGAAAAACCAAGTAAGGTGGAAAGGATCACATTTCATCCATCTGAATAGAAGGATATAATCCCTAAAGAATGACGAACTACATTATAAGAACTAAAAACTATTCTGTACTGCTCCCCCCACCTCCAAATGAAATTCATTATGCAGGCATACAATTGTTTATCCTCTAAAACCACTAAGTAAAATAACTTTTTCTTTACCAGAAAAATTAAACTTGTCCTTGTACAAATAATTAGTTAAGCTGAAAGAATTCACAAACAACTTTAACAATGTGTAATCATTATATCCTGGTTAAAATATTTTAAAGAACTAAGATAGACAGTATAAAAATTAAAATTGTTCTTTTAAAAATTAGATCACAGGAAAATATTGAGCATTTCCCCCATATTCAAAGTTTGAAATAATCAGCATTCAAGAAAGATGTTACCCACAATATAACAGAAAAGTAACAACATACCATACTGGAAGGAAAAGGAAAAAAAATTTTTTTTAAATCTTTAATAACATTTCTGACATCTGCAAGGGTGTTTTAGCACACATATTAATATTGCTGTGTTTAATGATCTGTTTGAATATCTACATAAACATGTATTCAAGTATATTTGTGCAAATTATTCAGCAAGACTGAAAAGTCTTACGTCAAACAAAAATGCCAATTTACAGAAATAAGATGTTTGCTTAAATGATTAAATTTCTTTAACAATGTAGATGCTGAAAGTGTCTGAGTCAGAAAGGTTAATAAGGAGAAAACAGAAAAGGGTCAGTTCTTGCATCATTCTGTCAAAGTTTATTTCAAAATAAAATACCTTTTTGTTTTTTAATAAAGCAAAGAGGAAAAACAGAACATCTGTCATGAATACTTTGGGGACATTCTGCATTCCTCACTTCCTGTCCCCAACCTCCATGCCTGGAATATATCATAGGTATTAGAACTGGAAGAGATTTTAAAGATCCAAAGGTATTTATTTACAAATGAGGGGACTGATGTTCTGAGAAGTTAAATTGTTGCTTCAGGACCATACAAGGATTAATAAGAAAGTCAGGATATGAATCTGAGACTTCTGAATCTAAATCAAGGGATCTTTCCATGACACTTCATTATATCTTTATCCCACGTAGCTTTCTGTTGGAATTGTTTCCTTCATTCAAAACACAATTCAGAGTCAAACCTTCCAAAAAAAACTTTATCTTATCTCTCCCCCACTAAAGGATAAGTAATCTCTTTCTAAAAAAATAATCATGTCTCTTGTTTTTTTTTTTGTTTGTTTGTTTTCTGTTTGCCTTAAACCAAAACCACTTTCACTCTTACAGATTGGCTGTAAGGTCCTAGGCCAAGTCCAGAGACTCATTGGGTCTTTGTTTAGGTTGTAATTGATCCAGATTGAATATAGCAATAATTGAAACATCAATCATCTCTTTTTTTGGCCAGAAATCCTGAGGGTATTTTCCTCCTAAATTTATTTGGATTTTTTTTCTGACTAGGTGAAAGAGGAGAGTCTTTGCCTCAATTGCTACCTAATCTAAATCACTAATTAATATTTTTTAAAAATATAATGAAAAGTTTAATTAAAGAAGTGATATCAGAAAATGAATATGGTATAGAAACAAAAAGGGTTTGAAAACAATTTTAATATGAAGAGAAAGTTATATCAGCTTTGCTTTATTTCAGATGATGTTAATTTGGAATTTGTCTACTTTTTATTCTCTAACTATGGATTGGAAATAACATGGAAATGCCTGTCACAGTTTGTAATCTGTTGGCATATACAACCTTTGAGGACTCAGGGTCATAGCTAATTTGTAATAATTTATTAGAATAGCATTTTGGCTTATATATAAATATGTGTGTGTATATATATATATGTATACACATATGTATACATATATATGTATATAGAACTTATAAAACTGCATAATATATTTCGAAGATTTTGTGAGAATTTTGTCCGATATATACATATATATTTTAAAAATCTTTATAAAAAGAATTTTTGTTATTTCAACTTTTGAAAATTTGTTTAACAAATTTTCATGTCATTTTGGCATTTTTTAAAATTGAGTATACTTGTCATTATAAAATCACTAGCAAATAATTCTTAACATTCTTTTACTTGTAAAAGTAAAAAAAGTTTTTTTCCCTCTTAGAAAAATGATAGAGTGAATATCCCAAAATAATCTGTGCTTTCCCAAGCTTTATAATAAAAAACAAACAAAAAATCAAATTTGATTATACATTCATTTTCTTATATAGATTTACATTTTTTTTTTTTCACCAAAGAGCTTTTTAAAACTATGTTGGAGGCAAGCAAAAGACCAGGAATCAATGTTATTTCTTAGATGGGAAAATGATGACTAATGATAAAATAATGGGAGGGAAAAATCACATCCTACTTCTTGTTTTCACTATCAAGGATAAAAAGATGCAGTCTGAAAAGGATGGAATGAAAATGATTAGCCAAGAGTTGCAACCAAGATTAGAGGGAAATGACAGTAGAGAGTCCAAAAAGTTTGATGTTAATTCCTGGTAAAATTATAGGTCAGATTGCTCAAGAGATAATATGTGAGTATTTAAAAGAGAAGAATATATCACATTAGGCCAAAAAGGTGGGAATAGAATGGAAAAAAAAATCTATGTGCTTTTTATTTGTTTTTTCAATTTTGCTCTTTTAGAGGATAGAAGGTGAGATTATTTTTTGTTTTTTTAAGTTTATTTTTGTGGTTGATTTTATTTTTTTTGGCCAGTTAAGTTTATTTGTTATATGTAGATCCTTGTATATGTGCATATGTATGTATATGTATATGTGTGTATAAACACATGAATATAGGCACATATATAAAATAATAAAATATATGACAAATATCATATATAACAAATTAACAAACATATATACCAAAATATAACAATTATAGATGTTTTATATATATATATATATATATATATATATATATATATATATATATATATATATATATATACACACACACACACACACACACACACACACACACACACACATACACATAAACATATATAAACCTATTTAACATATATTGGTATACATTACATGCACATAAACTATCTATAATTAGATATTTATGATAATATATATTATATATGTTTATATATGTGAAGACATATATCACCATTACCTTTTTTTTTTTTTTTTTTTGAGAGTTACTTTGTAGTTCAGGGGAGTACTGTGAAAATCAAAAGTCTGCATCTTGATTTGGCATTTCATTTTTAATTCAAAAAACACTAATGAAATGCTTATTGTGTGCAGATTGATTGTAATTAAGTATGAAAAACAAGCACAAGAATAAAGACTAGGTACATATAATACTTTTGATGTCCTATACAGAAGCAGCAAAACGAAGTTTCAAGATCAAGGTTGCTAAAGAGTCAATAGGTCCCACACGGCCAAATAAAGCAAGAGCTTAAATAGCATCGTCAAATTACAAAAATGATCAGGAGATTTATCTTTCTACATAGGCACTGTGTAAATTCTTACAATGAACTCAAATAAGAATTTCTCATTGGTCTTTGGAGAGGTCTGAACTTCAGTGGTGAATCAGAGATCTAATATTGGAAGAACATATTTAGAAGTCATCTAATTCAAATACCCTCACCATTCAAGAATTTGCTCTACACTCCTTTTAGCAAGTTCATAAGACAACTTTTGACATAAGTTTTGTTCTTGTGACTAAACTATTTAAATCTATAAGTCTTCATTAATTTTAGCCCATTTTTAGTAATTATTTTAACCCCCCCCCCCAAAAAAAAAAACCAAACTCAAAACTCATGAACTTAGAAGATAGGTATATATCACATATACCATAAGATGTCATTATATCAATATGCAGAAAGGAGTGTAAAGTAAAAAACAAAAAAGTCTAATAAAACTTGTTTAAAGCAAAAGTCCCAGGTACTCCCAGATAGTTAATAATTAAGCTCTCCCATTTAACATACTGATTTCTGGTTGCAAGGTTCAATAAATAAGTCTATAACAAGCCTTCATTCACCCAGTAAGAAAAGTATATATCACTGATATTAAAATTATATGTATGTATATTTTAAACCTAACATGAGCTCTTAGTTCAGAATTAAAAAAGATTATGTACCTGCACCTTTTAGTCTTTATTGCCAGATCAAAGTTAGAGAATGTCAACTTCCTAGCATACATAACAACTGGTTTATTTAATAGTAATGATAGCTAACATTTATAAAACACTTACTATGTGCTTAGGAACTACACTAAACAATTTATAATTATTATCTCACCCTGACCACCTGAAAACCCCTGGAAGATAAGTGCTATCATTATTATTCTCATTTAACAGTTTAGGGCAATTGAGGCAAACAATGATTTTTTTCCCGGGGGGTCATATAGCTAGTAAGTATCTGACATCTTATTTGAATTTATATATTTATGACTCCAGGACTGGCATTCCATCCACTATACCACCTACAACAATTAAATTTAAATTTAATAAGTGCTTGGTTTTAATCTCTCATTTTTGGTTCATGAATGTTTTAATTTCCTTTTCTGGTCATATATTTTCCTGTATGATATTTCTTATACTACTTCTTGGCCAGCAAGTCACTATTGATAAAATGTTGCCAGCCCTTTCTATTCAATGGGTCATTTAACATTGGCTTTTTGACTTCCTTGCAGAATCATGCTTGCCTGCAGTATATCCATGTTGATTTGTCAGGAAGAAGTAGCCCGGGATTATCATGGTGCAGTGGAAAGAGTACTCAGAAGACTTGAGTTCTATAAGAAAACCTGAGTTTGAATTCTAGGTGTGACTATTATTAACTATGTGACTCTTGGGAAATCTCATCACTGCTCTTAATCTCTTTCTTCATCTACAAAATAGGGATAAAATAACTTAGACTACTCTAACAAGATTTTTTTTTTTTTAATAAGGAAATGATTTTGTAAATTTTTAAAAAGAGATATAAATATATTATTATTTATGTTATTATTCAAGGCCCTGAATAATTTTAGATTCAATCCAGCCCAATCTCTTCCTGACTAATGTCCAGCATCTAGCTGTAGTTCCTGTCCAAGATAGGTTTAACTTAATTAGCTGTCCATTTGACTGAATATCATACTCCAGTCAATATAAAGCAAAATCACTTTGTTTTTCCAACACGGATATTGGACTAATTTGTCATTTCCAGGAATTGAAATGAGAAGTCATTTAGCATTTCAGAATTTGGTGCTATTTGTACAATTTATATATATATATATATATATATATATATATATATATATATATATATATATATACACACACAGAGAGAGAGAGAGAGAGAGAGAGAGAGAGAGAGAGAGAGAGAGAGAGAGAGAGAGAGAGAAAGAAACTTCTAGAAACTCTCACTAATAATAAGGAATTCTTCTTTTGTTTAGATTACATGGGGCTCAGTTCCCATGGCACTCAAGAATACCTTAGGGAAAAATATCTCTCTCCCTGCCTCTGTCCTCACTTGATGTCAGTATTTGGAAATTATAGTTTCTATTAAATGTGGACATAATGCTTAGTTGAGCTACACTAAGTTTTCTGCAGGCTCATTTTCTCTTTAACTCTTTTCCAATGTTTTATAATGTTATTCTGTTCTTACTCTCTTGTCATCCTCCTCTGTAATAGTTTGAAAATAATCATGTATCCTAAACTGGCACTATCCTTGGTTACCATGTCTTCTATATCACACTTATTTTTATCATAATCCTTACTGCATATAATCTCATTCAGTATCAATTTCCTTATTGAATGAATGATAAGAACTTAGCTCATAGGGTGGGGTGAAATCAAATGAGATAACTAACTAGAAACTATTATTATTCTTCTCATTCTTCTTACTTTATGGTCAGTGGCATTCAGATAGAAAACGGGGACAAATTGATATTGTGCCATCGTCTTTTAACTCTTTTAAGAACAGTTCTCTTGTATGGAATATATTTCTGATTCTGAACTAAATTTGCTTTGACTAATCTCAGTTGTTTGGAGGCATGGGTCTACTCAGAATTCTTCAGGAAGCAGGGAATGAAGTTTCCTGACTTAGATGTCTGAGGCTGCATTTGTTCATTTGAATGTGACAAGATATATACACATGGAGAACAAAATTGGAAAACCTAGATAACTTTTAGGCTAATAACTGGGAATATAGACACCAAAACTCTCCTGGGATTGTGGAACATAGATATTATCTATTCAAAGAGAGAAGATGAGATTTGGGTTTTCTACTATTTTTCTACTAGTTTTTTTCTACTATTTTTCTACTATTTTTTCTACTAGTTTTCTACTATTTAGTTAAAGTTCACAGAGAGGATACTGAATTTAAACCCAGAAAGAGAGAGAACACACACAGAGAAGCAGACAGATAGACAGAGACAGAGACACAGAGAGAGATGGAGAAACAACATACACAGAGAGAAGAGAGACAGAAAGAAAGACAGAGATAGACAGAGACAGAGAGAGACTAAAAGAACAGATTTTAGAACGATTTAAAAGAAATTATATAAGTATTCTTTCCCATTATCAACTATTTCTGAGCGGATTGGTTGTCTAATGAGATCTTGGAGGTTTTTTACTTGCCCCTTGGTATAAGAAAAGAAGCAGTGGAGAAGCAGAAAGTATAATTTTGCATCATCACCTATTCTTGAGGAAAGGAAAAAAAGGGAAATG
Organism: Sminthopsis crassicaudata; assembly: GCF_048593235.1. NCBI lineage: Eukaryota > Metazoa > Chordata > Mammalia > Dasyuromorphia > Dasyuridae > Sminthopsis > Sminthopsis crassicaudata. The sequence continues at coordinate 220,829,669 of NC_133619.1, read as the reverse complement.
TGAAAAGGATCAGAAGTAGAGAAGCTTTTGCCTATTTTAAGATAAAGTTCTCACCTTTTCCTAAAATAAGTTTTTATTACTTCAACTGAAGTTATCTCTGATGCTAGAAGTCATGGATGCTATAATTGCTGCTGAAAAAGTCCAACTGTGCAGAGAGACAGTTTGCTGAAATAGAAAGAGGCTTCTGAAGTTCACAATTCTAGAGTTGTGAGATACTTTGAGTACATGGATTTTCCTCACTTAAGGATTTCCCTGCTAGGTTTCTATGTTTACCCATTCTTCCTCACAGATACTGAGTGCATTGGCAGGTAAGGCCAAGAGTTATGAGTGAGATATAAAATTTTATTTTATTCTTCTTAATAATATTAAATTATTAACTAATTAATATATATTATATTATGTTATATATTTGTATATGATTATAAAATTTGCCTTATGTGAGTACATATAGTGTTCTTATTATTTCTTTCCATTTATTGTTAAGAAAATGGTTATTTTTAAGATCGAATGTATCAACATTAGTGATTAGTTTTGTGTAAATAGAAGCACCTAGATGGAGATTTGAGTGTTATGGTGGTCAATAAGGGGAATATATTAACCCACAACAGGTTTACCTTTAGTACCTTGAGATCTGAAGTGATACTTTCCTGAAAACTTAGAATTACAACATGAGGACATACTGAAATTACTGAGTCAGCCCAGAAGCTATGTAGGGGTCCTTGCTAAGGACATATCACCCACCTATTACATGTGTCTAATATTTGATGGACTACTGCACAGAGGGATAAAATGTACATGGAAAAAGTCTATGTACTCACAGTATCTCAGAATCCTGGAAACATAAACTTTAGTATTTTCTTCTACATCAGCAATTCTCCATTAAAATTCCCTAATGAACTTTGCTTCTGTATTGAATAGATCTTCCATTACTAAATTCGGTTAATCCTCACTGTTGGATTAACATCTCACTAGCATCTCTGCCAACCCATTCAATTTACGAGGTGATTTTTTTCTGATTCTCTGTTCCTAAGCTTTTAAAAAAAATAATAAAGTAAAAGTATTAGAATATAAACTTTATTGTTTTTGTTGTTATTTTTACTAGACAAATTTAAATTTTATAGTGATTTGAAAGCTCATTTTATTTGGACAATAAATAAAAACATAATGTAGACTTTTTATCTACGATACTATTTTATTTTTATTTTGAAATAAAGTAATCAGAGGAAATTCTGATTCATCTCCAAGTCCTTTTACAAAAATGTCTAAAACCGTAATTCAAAGAAATGCAAATCTGGACTCTGAAATCCTATGGCTAGGTCCTTTTTTATTTTCCCCCTGTCATCTTTGTCCTTCTATATTGCCCATCCTTGCCTTAAGTCCACAGAGATGGTTTTTGTAGGAAGTTTAGCAGAAAGTAGAAGCAATGTGTGCTTAGAGATAATCATTCTTGGTGAATCTTGAGGTTAAAAAGGGGAAATGAAGGGTACCGAGAAGGAGGCTAGATAAAAGCCATGCTTTAAATAGAAGTACAAATGTGCTCAAAGAACAGTGATAAAAGGAAATGAACTAAAGGGAAATGAAAAAGAAGCAAACTAAAACATGTACTTTAGACCAGTAAATAGTAGCAAAAATTAAAAAAATAGCATAAATAATAAAGCAAAAAATACGTGGTAAAAACAAAGAATGGGAAGATTTAAAAATATTAAAATGAATATATAATAAGACATATGTGTGTGGTTATTTTGCAGTACTAAGGGAATTCTCTAAAACTAATCTCAATAAGTTGTGTGAGATTTTTCTATCTCTCTTCCTTTCTTCTCCCCATCATGATATCCAGGTGCTCTGATGGGACCACCAACTGTTAGAACTGGAAAGGACAATAAATATCAGTGAGTTACTTCATATTGTGGATAGAGAGATAATCCAGGGAACAGGAAGATATATGCTAAAATCTGACCTCCAACACTAACTAGCTATTTAACTCTGGAAAATTCACTCTGCTTCAGTTTGCTGTGAAATGAGAGTCAAATAAGATAATATTTAAGTTCTTAGCACAATGTCTGGCACATTGGAAGCTCTTAAAAATGTTTATTTCCCTCCCAATACAACGTGTTCATTTTGAAAACTGAATTGTATTCAACAAGGCATTATAATATACACCAGATAATGACAAAATGGCAGTACAGACACACCGACCTGTCCATGATAGCTGTTGGGCACAAACTACTTCTGAAATACAACCTATTTCACCTATTCTACATCGTAAGTGAAAAAATATATATAAACAAAAGAAAGAAAAGAGAAGAAGTAGCAAGTTGATTCAGTGAATAAAGCTCTGGATTCAGAGTCATCAAGTCCTCAGTTCAAATCTGACCGCCGACATTTATTAGCTTTATGACTCTAGGAAAAATCACTTCTTTATGTAATCAGATTTCTCATCAACAAAACAGAGATAATAATACCTACTTCCCAGAGTTGTAAGAATAAAATGAGAAGTTTTCAAAGTACTTTTATTAATTTTAAAACATTATTATTAGCAATAATATATCATAATTTGTTATTATTATGAGGAAATTAATTTCATTATTTCTCAGCATTTATTTTGTATGTATTTAGTTTGTATTTATGCATGTGTTGTCTCCCTTGAAAGCACTGAAGCTCTTAAGAGACAGAGACTATTTTACTTCTATCTTTCTTCCTCCATAACCTGGTGTGGCCCGCCACATGGTTTATGCACAATGAATGTTTGTTGACTGATTTCAAGTCATCATGAGTTAAATTTCAAATACTTGCCTAATAGATTTCTTTTAGAATTTATCGGACTTTCATATTTTAAAAATAATTTAAAAAACTTCTTAGCATTGTTATGCAAGTTACACTTAAAAAAAAAAAAAAAACAACATAGCACTTGCCCCAATTAGTTAAAATTTTTCCTCTTAAAGCTTAAATACTAAGAGATTTTATAAATTTTGGCATCCTCTTTCATTCTTTTCTTTCCTTCATTTTCTAAATCTAATCTGTTACCAAACCATTAACAAAACTTTTTGTATGTATGTAGTAAGTGGATGAGATAATTTTGAAGTCATGCCTTCCTGACTCCAGATTCACTGCTATATCCATTATACCACCTGCCTGCCTTAGATAATCACTTGTAATCACTTGTAAACATACACCTAGGTCACTTTTAAATTTCTCCAGCTTGGCTAAAAAGAAACAGGGTGTATCTCATAGTTAGCCAATTCTAATGTTGAGTATTATATTTCTCACTGACCCACATTTTAAAAACATGTGGTTGAAAGGTAGAAGACTCAGTCTATGGAATTGCTTTTTCCACTTTTTTTTTTCTTAATTATAATGGATGGATTGGGGCAGGGGTTGGAAGTATTTTTAAAAATGAATGTGATATAAAAATAATCAAGGAAATAATTTAAAAAGAATCTCACTTAAAAAATAAATGATGGATAAAAAAAGACAAAAATGAGGAAGGTTTAGATGAAGAAACATAGGCAGAAGAAGAGAAGATCCAAGAGGACAATTTATTCAATGGTCATAGTAATGTAAAAGGAAAGAAGCATTGAAATATTTCAGAACTATAATCAATGGAGTTCCTAATCAGAAATTCTGAAGACTGATGGTGAAGCAATGTGTTTATTTCTTTGCTTATTTATTGCAATGAAGGATTCTATTTGGGGAGTATGAAAGGATATGAGTCATTGGAAAGTAAGTGATTTCAAAAACATTTTTAAAAGGAAAAAGCAAAATAAAACCTAAAAAACCCACCCTACATTAAGTACATGTCCTAAAATAAATTACCTTTCTTAACAGAGTAGACTTCTATCAAATCATATCAGAGATTTTAAAAGTTTTATAAGATTTATTATGATAGAAAATTATTAACAATAGTGTTACTTTTTAATTTTTGAAAAATTATCATAGTAACATTTCCTTTTTTTAGTAATCTCCCTACTATACACAAATACATAAGCCTCAATTGTCTATAACATAATCAAACAAATTTCTGACCAAAATAAAAACTAACTTTTACAAGATTTTTACTTTATTCCCCAAAGGAAAACTTACTGACTTGGTATTACATACAGAATGAAAGTTATTTATTTATTAAGCTTGGTCATCCTCTTTGTCCTGGCAAACTAAAATTTCAAGTAAAATTCAACTATTAAACAAACCTGGAAAGACAAAAATGAAAGAGCAACATGGCCTAGTAGGAATAAGAGCTAGAAGACCTGAGTTCAAATTCCCAGTTTGACCATTTGTCATTTGTGACTTTGGGCAAGAGGTAAGTTCTCTACAAAATTAAGGAATTAAATTAGATAAGAGTTCTTAACCCTTTTTTGTGTCACAGATCCTTTTGGAACTTCTCTGATTCCTATGGATTCCTCAGAATAATATTTTATGTGCATAAAAATTATAGAACAAATCATGGATTAATAAAAATAGCAATTTTCCCCACTCAAGTTCAGAGATAGTTTAAAATCTGTCCATAGATTCATTGATTCCAGGTATAAAACCTTTGGATTAGAGGAACTATATGGTCTCTTCCATCTTTAATATTCTAAGTCTCTTCAGTTCTGTTCTAAATTATAACTGACAATGGATTAGATTTATGATCAAGAACATGCGATAACTGATAGAAAAGAAAATCAACTAGAAGAACATGGCAGAAAATGAAGACAATTGATGTAGAGCCATCTACATCTATATTCCTCTGTAAGCTATGAGAATATCACTGCATTCCATTATAGTAAAATAAATTATATCCATGAAGACACTAATTTATGGAGAAGGGTTGAATTACACATATATGCTTCTCTTAAGAAGGCAGGAAAATACACATAGAATATTTTGGAAAGATTTCCATAAAATATCTCATCTGTAATCAATGAAGGTTATCACTACATCACAACATTTAAATAAATGATGCTCATAAAGGTATATGTATGCAGTGCATACCACATACAATTTAACCACATTTTCCCCTTGAATCAGGGCTTTTATGGCCAACATTTAACTGTATTGTGATGCACTGTCATACAGATATGTGTATATATGCACATAAAGGCACTTACATATACATAAGTTTGTAAATATATACACTATATATACATGTATGTTATATATATGCATAATATACATATTTCCATACATGTGTGTCTGTATATATATATATATGTAAATTTTAGAAGAATTTCCATAAAAAGCCATTTTTGTAGGCAACAAAGGTCACCACTACATCACAATACAGTTAAACAAATTATGTCCACAAAAACCCTGATTAATGAAGAAAAAAATTATAGTACACTCTGCTTAAGAAGGAAGGGGAATATATATAGAATATTTTAAGAAAGTTTCCATTAAATTGGGTTAAAATAAAAATTAAACATTTAATTGTCTAAAAAGATAAATTTAAATCATCTAGAAAATTATCATCCAAAATATATTAGGCAAAACCAGAGAAGTGACACAGCATCCCTACATAGGAAATTAATTTGATCTCTCCAAAAGGTTCTATTACAAAAATTTCAGCCTGTTTTTTACTTATCAAGGCCATAACAATGATCTCATTCAATTGAGCATTTGTTAGGTATTTTAGGCAAGGTTCTGGTGATAGGGGTAAAAAGTAAGCTACGGTATATCCTTATCTTTCAAGGACCTGGAAATATAAAGTAGAGAAACACAGATTTATACACACACATACACACATGCACACCCCACATCCTTATGTCATTATACATGTGAAAGGCAGAATATATTAGGTGTCAGGGAAAGGTACAAACATAATGCTCTAATTAAAAAAAAAAAAAAAAAAAAAGTAGAGGGAATGATTACTTTCATCTGGATGGGGGATGGGTTGGTCAGAAGAAAAAAAAAATCCAAAAAAGCTTCCAAGAGGTGATGACTCTCTAATTGGACCTTAAAGAAAGGGAGGAACTTGAACAGACAGAATGGGGAGAGTCAATTACTGGAAGAGGAGCAAGTGTAAGTAAACACATAAAGAAAGAGTAGGCCAGAATAAAAACAAATGGCAAAAAATAGTTAATTTTTCCTGAAATATACTAGTATAGAGAGAGAAGTAGTGTAAAATTCAGAGATACCAGGATACAAGAGACTTGGAGTTAGAAGACTTGGATTAAAATCCAGACTCTTTCACTATCTGTATGACCTTGTGCAAAGAAATCACTTCGCTTGACCTCAATTTTCTCCTCTGCAAAATGTTGGACAAAATGTTCTCAAAATCCAATCTATCTTTATAGCTACTAGTCTATGAAATATGGCTGCAAAGATAGATTGGAACCAGATTTGTGGAGAGCCTTGAATGTCAGGATCAGGATTATTCAGTAGGTAATAGAAATGATGTGATCAAATTGGTAATCAATCTGTCAATAAGTATTTATTAAGTGCTTACAATGTATCAGGCATAATGCTAAGTAGTGGGAATATAATTAGGAAGATTTGGCAAATAGTGATATAAATGACAAAACAATACAAAAACAGAAAGAAAAATGAGGAGACTATAACAAGTGATGGGAAAGGATGAGTGCATCTAACTGGAATAATTTCCAAGGGACTAGAAAAGTGGAGGCAAATACAAAAGATATGCTAAATTTTGACATTCTGTGTTTGAGATGCCAACAGGACATTCAGTGGGCACAGAGAGATACAGAATTAGAGATCCACAGGTCTCCAAGATATGAAGGTAAAGACACATAGTTTGTCATCTGCAGAATAGTACAATAACAACTGAAAGCATGGGGGATTCTGTGGTGATAGGGAGCAAAGAAAGGCAACTACATCACCCTGTAAGACATCTGTATTAAAGGTATAGGAGGAGAAATTGCCAAAGAATTAGAAAGGATGGTCAATAATGTGTGTGGAACATAAATTGGGACAATGTGAACCTGGATTAGTGTACATTCTGTTTGCATATTATCAAATTCATGAAAAAATACATCTTTTTTTTGCATTCTAACAGAATAGTTTGGGTTATTCGAGTTTGGGAATTTTGACCTGAAGTAGGGTTAAAGCCAATCACATATTTATATTTAATCTGGAGCCAATATGGATTTCCCTTGGGAGTGAAGGATTGCCAGAATGCTTAAGAAGGATCAAACCAGCCCAAGTTGGAAAACTAATCCAGTTTAATCTTCCTTGCTGATCAATATGAGACCATGAGTAGCTGTTGTATTTATAGCCTATGTGAATTAAGGGTATTTAGTCTTAAAGAGAAAAAAAAGAAAAAGAAAAGAAAAGAAAGGAAAAGAAAAGAAAAGAAAGGAAAAGAAAAGAAAGGAAAAGAAAAGAGTTAATTTAAAAAGAGTTGCAAAAATGAAATTTGACCAATAGGTTAATTAATTTATAGTCAAACCACCTCAACTTATAAAAATAGTTATTTGATGAAATTCATATTTTTATTTAAATTGTGTTAAACTATATATAAAAATAACTCAAATTCATTTCTAAAACTTCAAGAAATTCCTATTGCATGCAAATTATAAAGAAAGAAAGACATTCCTAGTATTTCCAGTTATCTGTCATACAAATTGAAACATTATCCTAATACATCCAATCCTACAATTCTACTTTGTATCTGATTGCCCTACTTGTTTTCAACTCTGTAGAACAAGATTCTTCACTCCTAAATTCAACACCTCATTTCCTGCCTCCTTTTGTATATTGTCTCCCCCTTTAGATTATAAGTCTTTCATGACAGGGACTATACTTCTTTTTATTAATTGTATCTCCAGCGCTTAGCTAAGTGCCTGGCACAGAGTAGATGCTTAATAAATATTTATTGGATTGGATTTAGATTTAGATTATCCAGTCAGATGTGAATCTATAGAAAGAGAAGAAAAAATCTGACAAAATTTAGAGAGAGAAATCTGTCAAGAAAAGATTACAAGACATGCCACTATCCCAACAATGTTATGACAAACTGCATAAGTCATGCCTAGGGATAATTCACTGGGGAAAACCATCAATAAAACTGTATAATGAGTTCTTCCTATCTCCACCAGGAGCAGGGCATAGTTCTCATCCAACAATAGTTTTCAGAAATTGTTACTGATTAGAAGAGTAAAGCTTTATTTTATAGGTTAAATACAATTATTAGTTAAGTATTAAGGTAAAAAGGAAGGGTTTATGTTGTATTTCTGTTTACCAGATTCCTTTAGACTTTCTTGTACAAAAACACTGTTACAATAATTAATTTTGCTCCAGAGGAGGGCAAAAGGATGCTACATATTTACTGACATTTCCTCTTGGAATTCTTTGTTTCTTTAATTTAAGGAAGTTGAAATTTGATACAAGAAATTAGTTCAATGCAGAATACATTCTAATATAAAATTGAAACAAACAGGGACACTAGTTGAGAGCTCCAGTATATGAGAAAAATGAGTGAAATGGCGTAAAATAACAAAAAGGTAGAAACACATCCTATCTTTTGGCACCTGGCAGCTCTACTCACTTAAGCTTGCCTGAGAGAACATCTTCACCTTCTTTCTTTTTCATCTTCACCATCTGGTAGCATTCAACTTTTTTTTTTTGATTCCTATATACTACTTCCCTTAACATACTCCATGAATGGTCCAGTCACACTGGCTTTCTTGTGATACACACAATACCCCAACTCTCATCTCTGTTTCTTTATCTTCCAACATGGCTCAAAGGTACTTCTTCTTCCTCTCTGCCTCTTAGAATATTTGGCCTCTTTTTATCTTGCAGATCCATTAAAATGAAATAATTATTGGTAACTTTGTAGACCTTAAAATGCTACATAAATATAAATAGTAGCTATCATTATTAAAATGTCAAACCCAGAACTGAAAACAATATGACAAATACAGACTGACCAAGAGAAATTATAATAATATTATCCCATGTTTTATTTTAGACACAAATTTTCTATTAAGATCTGCTATAGTCTTCAGGTCTTCAAAAAAATGATTTCAGCAGCTCTTCATCAAGAAAAGTATTCAAAAAGTAGGGAACACTTACAAAAAAAAATGTTGAAACATCCATTATAAATTCAATGGAGAGGAGTCTGAGGGATATATTGTAATACTTGGAAGCCAGAATAGAAAGAAAATGACATCCACCTAAGTGATGCTTTCTTTTGGAAATGTTCTCTGGAGAAAGAAAATGAAAATCAATGACTAGGCTTTACAGTAGGTAGTTAATTATACTTAGAATAAAAGGTTTTAATATGTATTTTAGATGGCCAGTGGTTGCTAGAGAACACAGAATATCTGAAATACTATAAATCAGCTGAATGAGACTATAGAGTTTGGAGAAAGAATATCTAAAACTCTGCAACATGAGGATGCTAATAGAAATCTCTGCCAATCTTAGATGAAGCAGAGAAAATACACTTAGTACAAATGGCGACTGAGAGAGCTTATAAATTCCCCCAGTTATTTACTTTTTGTTGGGGAATAGAAGAAAAAAGAAAATCATAATGGAAAAATATTATTATGATAGCAATAGAATGGTAAATCAGTCAACAAATGTTTATTGAATGCTTTTTAAATGTTAGTCATTGTGCTAGATGCAGGGGACAAGAAGACAAAAATAGTCTCTGCTCTTAAGGATCTGACATCCTATTTAAAAAGAAAGAAAGAAAGATTAGTCAAGGGGAATAATAGAAAACATATATTATGGTCAAGTAAAAGGGACTGTAATCATAATATTATTTTATCCTTGTTCTAGACAATACTATTCCACAAGTAATAACATTATAATAAAGCAAAATGTTTCAATAGAAATAGAGATTTTTCATAGAGATTTAAAAATTTTAATTTCATAGAGATTTTTCAAAGGAATTTGGATCATTTCTTAAATTGAAAAGTATACTTAAATAAAAAAAAATTACTTTTATATATTATTTTAAGACTTACCAAGGGATTTCTCTACCACAGCCTCAAGAAAAAAATAGTGCAAAAATTTCTATCCTTTTTACAAATGAAAAAATGAAATTCAGATGATATAAATAGTTTAACCAAAGTAACATAGCTTATAAGTGGCTCCAAGTTTAGGGTTGTATCCATATTGACTTTGATGATGTTATATCATTTGTTTTTAAACTAAGATACACAACACCATCATCACCCTTAAGGAACTGGTTAATTCCTTAAAGTCCAAGACTAGTAGTAGGCGGGGAAGACTACTTTATAATGAAAATGAGGTTGTGGTATGCCTGTTGAAGAGGTCTTAGATTTTTCTGAAGCTAGGGAAGGAAAGATCATCTTTAGCCTATATATGGACAGATGAATATATGCACACATAGGTAGGTAAATATATAGATAGATGGATAAATATATAGGTAAAGCAATGGATGGGTAGACAGACAGATAGATAGACAGACAGTTTTCAGCATTTAGCACAAAGCCCAGTATATCCATTTTTGCTACTGTTCATTTGCAGCTGTTTGGAGCTAAAGAAAAAATCACAAAATCATGCAGAATGGATCCAAAACAGATTTCTGTTATGTAATCTAAACTGAGCCCTACTGCAACAAGGCAATATTTTCACACATTCCTATTCATTTTGTTATCCCAGTCAACACAACTACTCTTCTGAATCACATCATCCCTCTTCAAACTTCCCAGAGAGACTCCTTCCCCAACCATCTCATATTTTTAAATCCCATCTATTTTCATATTTCATTATTTCATACACACATACAGAATCTCATAGGAGAATAAAATTATCTCCTTCCCTTCTCATTTCACATCCATCAGTCATCTTCATCCACCCACTTCATCTCCTTTACCTCTGTCTCACATAAAGAAATGGCCCTTCCTTTTATCAATCTAAATCTGTCTATATGCACCCTTGATAGTAGCCCTTATTATCTTCTTCAGTATGTTTTCTTTTTTACCCTCTTTCTCATATAAGGCTTTCCTTCTCTACTTTCTGGTTCCATCCTTGCTATCCAAAAATTTACCCATGTCTCCACCATCTTTTAGAAATCTTCACTCAACCCTACCATACCCAACAATTGTGGTCTTGCATTCCTATTCACCTTCTCTACTGAATTTCTTGAGAAAGTTGACTACACTAGATAGCTCTCTCATTTTCTTTTAAATCTTCTGTAAGCTTCCTTCCAACTTCATTACTCAACTGAAATAGTTCTTTTCTGATACCAATAATCTTTTAATTCACAAAACTAATGTCCTTTTCTTCAAGCATTATTCTTCTTGAACTGTCTGGTTCTTTAATCTTGATTTCTTTTATCTCTGTTACTTGTTCCTCTTATATACACTTTCTGCCTTAAGATTTTTGTGACACCAGGGCAAGATAGTGAATAAAAAGAGCATGTTTGACAAACCCAAAGATCCCAACTTCTGGGATAAGAATTCATTATTCGACAAAAACTGCTGGGAAAATTGGAAATTAGTATGGCAGAAACTAGGCATGGACCCACATTTAACACCACATACTAAGATAAGATCAAAATGGGTCCAAGATTTAGGCATAAAGAACGAGATCACAAATAAATTAGAGGAACGTAGGATAGTTTACCTCTCAGACTTGTGGAGAAGGAAGGAATTTGTGTCCAAAGGAGAACAAGAGATCATTACTGATCACAAAATAGAAAATTTTGATTACATCAAATTAAAAAGCTTTTGCACAACAAAACTCATGCAAACAAGATTAGAAGGGAAGTAAAAAATTGGGAAAACATTTTTACAGTTAAAGGTTCTGATAAAGGCCTCATCTCCAAAATATATAGAGAATTGACATTAATTTATAAGAAAATCAAGCAAATCTCCAATTGATAAATGGTCAAAGGGTATGAACAGACAATTTTCAGATGATGAAATTGAAACTATTTCCACTCATATGAAAGAGTGTTCCAAATCATAATTGATCAGAGAAATGCAAATTAAGACAACTCTGAGATACCACTACACACCTGTCAGATTGGCTAAGATGACAGGAACAAATAATGATGAATGTTGGAGGGGATGTGGAAAAACTGGGACACATGCATTGTTGGTGGAGTTGTGAAAGAATCCAACCATTCTGGAGAGCAATCTGGAATTATGCCCAAAAAGTTATCAAACTGTGCATACCCTTTGATCCAGCAGTGCTACTACTGGACTTATAGCCCAGAGAGATACTAAAGAAGGGAAAGGGACCTGTATGTGCCAAAATGTTTGTGGCAGCCCTTTTTGTAGTGGCTAGAAACTGGAAAATGAACGGATGCCCATCAATTGGAGAATGGTTGGGTAAATTATGGTATATGAATGTTATGGAATATTATTGTTCTGTAAGAAATGACCAGCAGGATGAATCCAGAGAGACTTGGAGAGACTTACATCAACTGATGCTGAGTGAAACGAGCAGAACCAGGAGATCATTATACACTTCAACAATGATACTGTATGAGGATGTATTTTGATGGAAGTGGATATCTTCAACGTAGAGAAGAGCTAATCCAATTCCAACTGATCAGTGATGGACAAAATCAGCTACACCCAGAGAAGGAACACTGGGAAATGAATGTAAACTGTTAGCATATTTTTGTTTTTCTCCCCAGGTTATTTTTTACCTTCCGAATCCAATTCTTCCTTTGCAACAACAACAACAACAACAAAATTTGGTTCTGCACATATATATTGTACCTAGGATATATTATAACATATTTAAATGTATGGGAATGCCTGCCATTTAGGGGAGGGGGTGGAGGGAAGTAGGGGAAATTTCGGAACAGAAGGGAGTACAAGGGATAATGTTGTAAAAAAAAATGTTATAATTATAAAATTAATTTAAAAAAAAAGATTTTTGTGACATAATCTTTATCCTGTCACTAACTTTGAGAGTCCTCCAAGGTTTTGTCTTCATCGCTAGTCCCTTCTCCCTTAATACCAATTTGCTTTGTGAGTTTATAAGCTCCCATTATATTCAGGATTCAATTATTATTTCTATGCAGATGAATCTTATATATGTATATACACATTGTACACATATAGAGACAGAAGACAGAAAGAGACAAAAACAGAGAGACAGAGAGACATATATGTGTATATGTCTATATATACACACTATGTATTTATTACATTATATGTGTGTGTGTGTGTATCCCTGGCCTCATTAGGTCATTGTTTGGATTTTGTTGGCTCAGTAAGCATAAATAGCAATTATTTCTGTTTTAGCTAGAAACATTCCTCTCCCAGACTGATTTTCATTTATATTTGATGATAATTTTTTAAACTCATTTTTACCTAGCCTTAATTATTGAATGGGCATTGCATCAACCAAGCTAAGACCTGGGAAAGACCTTAGCTTAAAAAGGTAAAGGTCCCCCACTGCATATGGAGTCATCTCCTGCTGTCCTGATCTATATCTTGCCACCAGACAAGTCTAAAGGAGAGAATGACTTTGTACAGCCCTCCCTCACTTAATTCCAATTCATTTGCAAGTCATAGCATCCTTCCTGATGTCATAGTCCTCTTTGAAAATGAAGGACAAAACCGTGATAGCAACGAAGGAAACTAGTATCTTTGCTAAGAACAACAACAACAACAACAACAACAACAAATCCACTGTGTTTGCTCAGAAAATTAAGGCACATTATGATATATTAAGGACCATGCCTAGGTGAAGGGGCAGGTCAATTCTCTGAGAGTCTCCACAGCTGTGACTCCTAACATCTGAAGGAGTTGCAAGGCAGCCTTCACAGATGTTCCTTGTGGATGGGGAATGAAATAAATTGGAGGCAAGAGAGGAGAGGAGAGGGGTCAGACAACTGCCTCTCAGTCTCCTTTTTCATCATCATTCTCTCACATGAAGAGCTACAGATCAGAGATAGACCTCCAGTAGCCACTGGCAGGTGGCTCCTGTATCCCAACAATAATATAGAGAGATTATCACAGGAAGGTAAAATCTATAGAAGAAGAGTTCTAATGGGACTCTAAAATAGGCAATTTGAGTAATTCACTAAATTCATTGTACTGTCTCTATTAGTAATCTTTTTTGTGGTCTGAAGTTCTGCTCACTGCTTACTGGGTCTAACATTATTATTATTATTATTATTGTTATTTGGCAAGGCAACTGGGCTTAAGTGACTTGCTCAAAGCACAGCTAGTAAATGTTAAATGTCTCATTTGCACTTAGGTCCCCCTAGCTCAGGGCTGGAGCTCTATCCATTGTGCCATCTAGCTGCCCCAGGAGCTAACACTTTTTGAAGCACTATGTTTCTAGGTATAAGCTTTGAAGCAGAAGAGACCACCATCATTTTCATAAATTTTGACATCCAATACATTTATATGTTACTTTACTAGTTATAAAGCAGTTTCATTATAACAAATAAGTTTATTTTTATGTGAGACAAAGTAGTAATCACAAATTTCTATAAAAAAACTAAAGAATATATGCAAAACTATATAAAAAAAATCAGGCCCTGATCCAGTCTTTTTATGGAAAGAGAAGGGACCTTGAGTTTATGACCAAAAATTATTAGATTAATGCACTTTTAAGTATCAAGGATCTAGTCCTATGATATGATTAGAATTTCTCAACAAAGAACAGAAGAAACCTGGATTATCTGTCACACACACATATTCATACATACACAAATTCATTCCCAACGATATGTTGACTCATATAATATTCCCAAGATATTAAAAGAAAGCTTACTCACAGTTGTGCCCCCAATGTAATTAACTACATGTACTTCAGAAATTAGCAAGGTTTTCATTATAGGGAGATGCAATAGTTACTTGAAAGTGTTGTAATAAAATTGAGTAATATATCAGAAATAGTTGAGCTATAAGATATCTAAAGTTCTTTTGAGCTCTGGAATTCTGTGATCTTTTTCCTTCATTCAATCAATCAATCAATAAGTATTACCACGTGCCACGAAGTGCTCTAGACACTGGAATACAAGTGTAGAGAAATAAACAATTTCTCCCCATGATGAGCTAACATGTGAGGAGGAAAAAAAGAATATGAAAAAGACTAACTGTAATGAATTTTGTTTATGTTCTCATTAGATGGGGAGAAGGAGGTAGGAGGGAGAAAATTTTGAACTGAATGTAAAATAAAATTGAATATGAAATATTGATAACATAAAGCATATATATTATTGAGATGTATGTGTAAATATATGTATGCGTGTTTATATTTTATTATGTATATATAAAATATAAACATATATATACATATAATATAAACACACGTATACATACATATACGTGTATATACATATACACACATACATATTGACACATCCACACAAAGTAGGTAAATACAAGGACACTAGCAGTTGGGGATGGTTAGGAAAAGATTAAGGTACTTGTATCTTAAAGGAAGAAAAGTACTCTTGTGGAGGAAGGGAAGGAATGGATTTCAGTCATGGGAAGCAACCAGTGCAAAGGCATAAATATACAAGATGGAGCAAAAAACTGAGAGAACCATTTACCTGGACCACACAGAATGCAGGAGAGAAAGTAATGACTAATGTGACTAGGAAGACAGAGCAACACTAGAGTGTATAAGATTTGAAAAGAGGAGTTTTTAAGGAAGGGGAAGGCTTATTTTCTATGATATAAATATGGAATTGATATCCAAATCAAGGAGAGTCAAAATGGAAAAAGAAAATTATAAACTAATATCCATAATGGACATTAATACAAAAAATAAACAAAATGTTAGCAAAGCATCACAAAGATTATATTATAACCATAGAGGATTAATGCAGACTGGTTCAATATCAGAAAAACTGCAAACATAATAGAGCATATTAAAAAGAACAATAAAAATCACATGGCTTCATTATAGATGCAGGAAAACTTTTGACAAAAATGTAATACTCACTCCTACTAAAAATACTAGAAAACATAGAAGTAAATGGATCTTTTCTTAAGATAGTAATTAGCACCTATCTACAAGCAAAAACCAGCATTATTTGTAAAGATGATAAACAGGTTTTTCCAATAAGATAAATCAAGGATGTTGATTTTCACCTCTACTATCCAATTTAGTGCTAGTAATGAATGAGAGAGAGAGAGAATAAAAAGAAATTGAGGGAATAAGCATAAACAAAAGTAGAACAATATCACTTTTAAATAAATACTGGAAAATCAACAAAAAACTAATTTAAAAAAATGAACAACTTAAAGCAAAGTTGCAGGTTACAAAATAAACCCACACAAATCATGATCCAACAGGAAGATATATAAAGAGAAAATCCATAGAAAATAACTATAGAAATATAAAATATTTGGAAATCTCCTTCTCAATCACAAATAGGAATTATATGACCACAAGTACAAAGCACTCTTCATATAAATAAAAATAGATGTAAATACTTGGAGAAATATTAATTGCTCATGAATAGAATGTCAGTATAATATAAAAGATAATGATAAATTAATTTAATTATTCAATTCCATGTCAATCAAAGTGCCATAGAATCATTTTATATTTTTCTCATTCTAAAGGAGCAAAATTCATCTGAAGAAGCAAAAAGTCAAAAATCATAAAGGAAATAAAGAAAAGGAAAAAAAAAAGGGGGGGGGGGAGTAAGGCAGTCCAGCTGTACTAGATCTCAAACTAAAGAGGTAGTTATTTTTTTAAATAGTTTCATACTGGCCAAGAAATATGGAGATTGGTTAGTAAAACAGATTAAGTACACAATATACAGATACAAACAGCCACAAAGTTTGATAAAATAAAAAAGTTCGATAAATTCAAAGCTGCATTATTGGGGTGATAATTTACAATTCAACAAAAAACATAAAAAACTGGAAGGCAGTTGGACATAAACTAAGCATAGATTAACATCTCACATCATATACTAAAATAAACTCCAAAACATGCAAAATGTAAAAGATATAAAAATTTTTTAAAAAGAAAGAATAAATTACCTGTCAGAACTATGAATAGAGAAAGAATCCATTACCAAACATGAGGTAAAAAGGATTATGAGATAAAAATGGAAGTTTTGATTACAGAAAATTAAACTTTTACACAAATGAAAATCAAATGCAGCAAAAACTAGAAGTAAAACCAATAAATAAGACAAAAATTCTTTGCAGCAACTTTCTTTTATAAAGGTCTCATAACGCATATAGGGAACTGATTAAAATTTGTAAGAATTAAATTCATTCTCTAACGATAAATGTTCAAGAGACATAAACAAAATATTTTTTAAGGGGAAGAGATGCAAGTTATAAATAACCATATGGAAAAAAATTCTACACATCACTAATAATTCAAGAATTGCAAATTAAAACAACAATGAAGCTCTACCTCATACCTATCAGTTTGGTAATGTTGACAAAAAAAAAAGAAAAAGTAAATATTGGAAGGGTATGGGAAAGTATGTACCTTAATGCAGTGTTGGTGGATCTACAAACTGATCCAGCCATTCTAGAAAGCAATTTAGAACTAGGCCCCAAAAAGTTATTAAATTATGCATATAAACTTTTTTTGATCTAACACTACTAAGTCTCTATCTCAAAGAGATAAAAGAGACAAGGCCCATGAATTTAAAAAATAAATTAAAACAATTGTCAAATATTTTATGGGGCAAAGAATTAGAAATTTAGAATTTAGAAAATTCCCCTAGCAGTTGGGAAAGGCTAAACAAGATATGATATAATTAATGTGATAGAATGCTATTGTGCTTTAAGAAGGAATGAGAATTCAGAGAAACCAGGGAAGACGTGTATAAAATATTTAGAACAAAGTGACCACAACCAGAACAATTAATACATTAGCAAAAATACTGTGAAGAGAAACAAATTTGAAAGAACTGGGGAAACTGATCAATGCAATATTTAAATATGATTTCAGAGGTCTCATGAAAAAATATGATATGGACCTCTGAATAGAGAGGTGACAGATTCAGAATACAGGGCAATATGCACCAACATACATACATACATACATACCTGTGTGTATGTGCATATATTATATGAATATGTACATATGCATGTGTATTTGACATTTATATTCTATGAATATGTGTGTATGTATAATATAGGTATTGTGCATATGACATATATGTGTGTGTATATGTGTATTTAATATAGCCAAAATGTGAATTTCTTTTGTTTGACTATATGTTTATAAGAGGAATTTTGTTTTTCTTGCTTTCTCAATGTGTGTGGTTGTTTGGAGGTGAGAGGGTAAGAAAACAGATTTTTATTCCAAAAAAAATTTCAATACCTGGGAAGATGCACACACACACATATACACATACATATATTTACATAGATAAGATACATTCATCTATCATTTATCTATAGTTATATCTGTCTACTCACTTTTTCTCAGCATACTGGGAACCAGAGAAATGACACACAACTTTTAGACAGACTATTACATTTAAGAAAATATTAAAATATTGTGGGCCCAATAGTAGTTCCCATATTATTTTCCATTGTGGGAAAGACTGGCTCCAATAACGCAGAAATTCATCAACCGTGCACAACAATCTCAATGAACTTTACCTCTTCCATAATCATTGAAAAAAAAAATGGAGAAATTTCCATTTCCTTAAAACACTGGGATAATCCTCTCAACAGGCTTCCTGAATGATTCAAATTCAAGGAAATGATCTGTTAAAGTTTTATTATTCCAAGGGTTTCTAAGCAATCATTACTTCCTTATTTAAAGAAAAGTAAAGTTTATAGAATTATTTCCTTATGAAACAGCAATATATAAGTAAGGACAATCTATACACATTGTTAGCACCATCGTTACTTAAAAGGAGAAATTGATTTTAAGTATTAATGAAAGTTGACTCCAAAAACTGCTACGCCATGATTACTGCCAGAATACCTCTGCAATTGTGTAATAATTCCAGAAACTGTGCTTGGAGATAATTGAGTTCATATGTGAATTTAGTTTAGTGCTTTGAAAGTGGTATAAACTTTCTCAGAATGAAGGCAGAAACTCACACAACTTTGGCCTCTGGATAGTTGCATATAACTAATAAGAAAATCTAAGAGCTTCTTCACAACTGATAATGGAAGATTGCAAAGAATATTATATAATAAAATGTGGAGCAGCTAGGTGACAACATGGATAGAGTACCAGCTCTGAAGTCAAGAGGACATGAGTTCAAATATGGTCTGACATTTAACACTTCCTAGCTATGTGACTCTGAGCAAGTCACTTTAACCCCAATTGCCTCGTAATAATAATAATAACTTACAATTAAGTAGCAAAATTGATCATTTTATAACATAAAACTTTTTGCATTTTTCAAACCCTCTTCCTCCTCCAAGAAAGGATAAAAAAATAGAATGAATTAGGCCCTATTCCTCACTACTAATAGAAAGAAGGAAATAACTCATGCTAAGCAAGTGACTTTTTTTTTTAAGTTACTAAAGTAATCTCTCACTTATCTGAGATTAGGCTTCTATTAGCACTCTATATATGCAAGACAGACCTGTGTACTAGAAATAGTCATCACAAAACTATTGAGAATGGCAGTCATATGTTATACTTATAACATAAATTTCTAAAAAAAAGCCAGAGGCTCAAGATCTCACTTAGTTGCTATTGACTTTTAAGGAAAGTTGAGAGTACAATGGATTTCTTCTCCTTAGAAACCTCTTCTTTTTAGACATATTTCACTGAATTTCAGGAGCTTTTTTAAAAATCACATATGACAATAATATCACTTACATTTCTCTTTAAAGTCTGTAAAAAATTTTACATATATTATCTTATTTGATGATCATAATAGTCCTTTGAGATAGATGCTTTTATTAATCCAATTTTATAGATAAGGAAACTGAGACTGAGAGGCATTATGACTTTCCCAAAGGCATATAAGTTTCTGGTGCAGGATTTTAATTCAAACCTTTCTTCCAACAATTGCTGCTATTATCTAAATTAATTGAAGAGCTATTAAGGTGGGTATGATAAATAAATGAACATATAGCAAAATAATGATCTAGTCAGGGTGCTTTTATAACATTTTGTCTCATAAATTCTTTCTAATGCATTGGAATACATAAGAAAAAAGCTGGCAAGCTTCCTTTTTTAAAATAGTAACAATATATAATTTCCCTGTCTTCATCAACCCATGAGTAAATAGAGTAGCAACAAATGTAAAACTTGTATTGGCACTGACCATATAGAGGTACAAGCTTGGATTTACCATTATATACCATATTATATATATTTACCATTATATCTAAAAAAGACAGTCAATGCACCATATCTTTAATTCCACAAGACTCTACCAAGAAGTAATGTAGATTATATATTAGTATGGGATTGTATCTGGAAAATCATCATATATAATATCTTCACAAAGTTTTCTATTTTTTGATGGCATAGGTTTTATTAAAATATTCACAGACAAAATAAGAAATAAATTATCTCCAAATAATCCTAATCTTTTCTGCATTATTTCTTACCTTAGGATAATCCCAAGTTTTAGGGCTGCAACACTGCATACAGAATTTTTTTCATGTGGATTAGAACTCAAGAATGACTTGAGAAAAGCACCTTAGTTCTAAAATATGGGAATTTGCATAGTCAATCAAAATTAAGACTCTGCAAAGGGAGCTTCAAAAAGTTTTTTTGTTTGTTTGTTTGTTTGTTTTTAATATCCCACACATTCAGTGGGTTAAGGACAAGCATGAACGTGTTATCAATAATATCATCAGGGTATGACTTTAGAACATTTATTGGTTGGCCAAAAGAGTCAACAATCTTTTGGAGGGATTTATCTTTTGAAGGATCACACACAGAAATCTGTGAGAAAGGAAAGCTAGTGGGCAGAAACAGTATTCAATTTGGAATATTCATGGAGAATTAATGGGAATTGGAGCCAAAATATCAGGACACAGGGGAATAATTTACAGTAATACTTAGGATATAGTATCTAGTAATGCCATTTTTTCAATTTATATGCTTATATGACAACTTAATGTATGAAGAACAAGTACTATCTATGCCCCTTGGAACTTCTGCTTGACACTCCACCATATGCCAGTGATGGGTCTTTGACATTACCTATGCTATGATTTTTGAGTCATTTTCTTAATGGTTAAATAGTCTAATAATTTTTCCTCCGCGGAGGCAAAATGACAGCTAAGATGGTTGTACCTCTCCATTAGTAACTATTTGCTACAAATAGGATAGCACAGGAGAGAGTACTGCTGGTATATCCTGCCATTAGCATTCAGGTGGAAAAGACTCAGTTTCATTGTCACAAAAGGAAGTCTTTAAAAGGCAATCATTTCTGCCTGGCTACAAGGTATAACCATATATGAAAAAAAAAAAAAAAAAACTCTAAAATAGTCATTATGTTTACTTGAATACATGCTAGTATTTGGATATGTTAATGCCTTTGAAACATCAAATTTAAGATGGTTAACATGTAATTGGTGATGTGGAACTGGAGAGAGGGAGGGAGGGAGGGAGGGAGGGAGAGAGGGAGAGAGAGAGAGAGACAGAGAGACAGAGAGAGAGAGAGAGAGACAGAGACAGAGAGAGACAGAGAGAGAGAGAGACAAAGACAGAGAGAGACAGAGACAGAGAGCCAAAGAGACAGAGAGAGAGACAGAGACAGAGACAGAGACAGAGAGAGACAGAGAGAGACAGAGAGAGAGAGAGAGAGAGAGAGAGACAGAGACAGAGACAGAGACAGAGACAGACAGAGAGAGAGAGAGAGACAGACAGAGACAGACAGAGAGAGACAGAGAGAGACAGAGACAGAGAGGCAGAGAGACAGAGAGACAAAGAGACAGAGAGAGAGCCAAAGGACGGTTATGTAGATTTGGAAAATATTTGTATAGCTATGATAATTAACTCTTTAGGACTTAAAAAAATCACCAAGAAAAATAATTTAGAGGAAAAAGAACTTTAGGGAATTCCCACAGTTGGGGCAGTGAAATGAAAGTCAGAGATATGGGAAGAGAATCATGCAAGAACAAAATCACAAAATTCAAGGGAAAAATGATATTGACAAACATGGCAAAAAGGTCAATAACAATAAGGATTGAGGAAAGAATATTAGACTAGGCAATTAAGAAATTATTGGTGACTTTGGAGAAAGTCATTTCAATAAATAATGAAATTGGAAGTCAGATTGTAGAGGGTTCAGAAGGGAGAAGTGCCAAATATAATGTCCTTTCCTTAATTATTACTGTTTCACTTCAAACCAAAGCCAAATAAGAGATATGTAAAGGCAAATGTTGAAGTGATGTAAGATTGGTAAATTAGGAAAAGAGGCTTTCCAGGAAAATGGCCTCATTTTTTTTTTTTTTTTTTTGATTAAGCATATAGCATAAGACCATCAGAAAAAAAAAAAAAGAAGAAGGTGGTAGATGAGGTTAGATTAGCCTACAAAATTCCTTGCGAAGGAGTAGACTGTATTGTTGTAACTGAGAACCTAGCTGAAATTAGGTAACAATATTGTAGTGGATCCAGTTAATATAGTTTCATAATTTTCTCCAGTATGGAAACTCCCTCCACCAGTCATTTATATCTTGGAAGATAAGGCTTAGAGAGCTGCTTGAAATTAATTGACTAACATATAGCACATAACTAATAAGATAAGAAATAGATTTGAAAACAGATCTCCCAGATCCTCCAAGTCTAGCATTTTATGCACAACATCAGGATGCCTACCCATATATCCATACACGTATGCACACACACACATATGTTTATACATAAACAACAGTTTTAATGTTTTTATGTTCAATGTCCATTCTGTAAAAATAATTTCCATATTACGTAGGGTCTAATACATTATGTAGTCTAGAACCTCAATATATAATAGGATCGACCAATTATTCAAATTTTAAGAGAAAACAAATATGCTAAGCAATGAAAAACAGAAAGTTAAGCACAACCCTCTACCTTGGATGAATTATGATTTTAAAAGTTTCATGTTTTTCTGTATGTGCAAAGATAAAAGGAACTTTCAAACAGCAACTATGTTTAAGAATTAACAAATTAACACTACTGTTTCATGAGTCACTGTTTCAAAATAACTCATGTTGTATTTAAAATGTTACAGCTAGAAATAATATTGGCATTTATGTGCTTTGAATATTTGCTAAGTGGTATTAAAACGTGAAAGCACAGGAGAAAATAAAATTCTGAACACTAGAACAATTAGATTATAGAGAATCTTTTTTTTTTTTTTTTTTTTTTTTACTCACTAGGGCATATGAATGATACTACATATAGGATACTTACATAAAATATATGTTTCTCACACTGTGAGCTCCTTGAGGGCAACAGGGATTGTCTTTTGCTTCTTATTGTATGCCCAGAGTTTAGCACAATGTCTAGCACACAGTAAACACTTAATAAATGTTTACTGATAGATTGAAATATGTATTTTATGTAAAGAGTTATAAGAGGCATCAAAAGTCAACCAGTCAAAATCCTTATTTAGCAAATGACAAGACTCATGCTAGAGAGGTTAAGTGACTTGCCTAAAGTGATACAGGCAGTAAGTGACAGAATTTGTACTTGGATTCTCTGATTACACATCCTGAGTATTTTTCTTTGTATCTAAACAAGAATCCAAAATTCTATTGAAATAAGAAATAAAGTAAACATTTTTATAACATTTTATAAATAGAATGCAAAAAAGATGACTGCATGTGAAACTGCAAATCTATTATATACAATTTGATATTTAAATATATATTAAAGTTATCAAATAACTTTCTTTCCCCCCCTTTTTTCTTTCTTTTTGATCCCCCTGCTCTAGAGATGGCTACCATTATATACAAATTTGTATGCATGTGTATATAAATATTTATATATATATATATATATATACATATATGTATATATAGTACACACCTGCACACAAAGACACATACATATATCAGTCTCTATCTCTGGGTGTATGTATATATATATGTATACACACACACATATAGTATCTTCCTTCCTAGATCCACAGACCACTGTACTTTTGTACAACTTAACTCCCAGAATGCTCTTCCATAACAAATATTTCAACACTTAGCACACTGATAGAAATCAAAGAATCTAACCTACATCAAGAACCAAAGAGATAACCAGAAGCAGAATAAATGAAAAGAAGATATTCAATCAAGATCAAGACCAACAGACCAGCAGACATTGAATTCTTAGGAATAGAGAGATCATTTTAACTAGAATCCCCTAATGAACAGACAAAATATAAATGCTAATTTGCATAATGGTTTTGATTTCATAGAATAATAGATCTAGACCTAGAAGGGATCTCAGATACCGTCTTATATCCTTATTTTACAGATAAGAAAAATGGGACTCAAGAAAATTCAAGCTAATGCTAAGCTCACACAAATAACAAGCCTCAGAGGGAGGACTTGAAACAAGGTCTCCTGATTCCAGAAACAACACTCTAACTACTTTACCACACTGTACTGGATAAGGATTTCCATTCCAGGAATGGAATTTAATCCCAACATTTCCAGTGACTGGCTGTGTGACCTTGATTATATAATTTAACTCCTCTGGACCTCAAATGATCTCATCTGTCATATGAAGAGATGGGATCTTGTTTTGTTTTTTTCATCTTAACATCTTCTGCTTCCTAAAGAGAGGGTAGCTCTTTTAAAGCAAAAGGATGGTACATCCTGAATAATACCACAGAACCACAAACAGTAGAAAGATCTCCAAATAACTACCTCAATGATTTTTCAAAAACACATGGGAAACACATGCTCAAACTAGTTGCTAGTCAAGTATCATTTTGTTCCACAACATTTGTCCACATGAATAGCAACACTGTTGGTAGCCTTTGTAAACAAAGAAAGACAATATGCAAGCACCCTTCCTCTCTTCCCTATCCTCCCTTAAACTAATATATTCCCAACCATCTATTTTATTTAATTTCTACAAAAGATATTTTTTATTAAAAAAACTCCTTAAAGCAGATTAATTAATAAAGTAGATGGATGAATCTATCCCTTTCCTTTTAGAGGAAAAAAAATCAACTCTTTGTGCAGGCAATGTGGGTCACACCACCTGGATCATGGGATTTGATTTTAGGCTCAGTCTTTTACCATCTATGTAAATTTGAGGAAGTCTCTAAATTCTTATCTCTCTGGTCTTAGTTTCCACATCTTTGAAATAATGGGATTACTACTTCTATATCTAAGACTATATGCCTAAATTCACTTACCAAAATGATTTTCATTACCATTTCCATGGCAACCCATGAAGTATGAGAAATAGCAATGAGTGACTATGTTACAAAGACAAAAAGGAAAAAAAAAAAAAAAAAACAGACCTGTCCTCAAGAAGTTAACTTTTTTTTATTACACATATGTATATTAATCTATCTGTCCTTACTTAGTTTGGAGATAAGGAACTGAGCTAATTTACTAAATCAATGAATTCTTGCTGAAACTAAAACCAACCTTGTTACTATTAGCCATATTTTTCAAGTGAATTACACAAAGCAATTACATTTGGAACAGCTATCCTTGACTCTTAGGACAAATACCTTTGCTTATAACTTTCTTTTTTTTCCCAGCACCCTCTTACATAATACTTAACCATAGCTAGAAAATAATTCAACATCAGCTGTGTCAGGGTGTAGGTGGGTGCCTAGGTTACCTTTTAAAGTAATCATTGCATTTATAAAGTAGACATCTATTTATACACCAAGATACACCACCTGCAATTTGAGGGGAAGAGGGAAAAACAGCGCCTAAATTAGGGGGGAAATTTACTTGAAGAACTTCTACTGATGGAAAATTCTGATAACAACCATTACCTCCATTTCATCTTAGAAAATAATAAGTATCATTATATATAATAGAATGTATCAGCTGAATAGACCTGGAAAATACTTAGTCCCTTTGTAATCAGAGTCATCAAAATAACTAGAAGAACATGCAGAGATCCATGTCAACTTTACCATGTAGTCTAAGAAGATTTTTATCATTTTTCCCATAAGAAAAAAACCAAAGAGAAGTAATACATTGATGAAAAACAGTATATCTGAAAGTCAAAAGATTTGGGTTTGAAACATACATTTGAAGCCAGTATTTATTTTTATATCTATACCGATACATATGGATGTGTATATGTGTGTGTGTGTGTGTGTATGTATGTGTGTATATATATATATATATATATATATATATATATATAAAACTACATAAGTGTATATATAAATATAGATTTATATTTATATGATCTATTTGTGGCATGTTGTGCAAGTGTATGGCCTTCAATTTCAATAAGGAGAGTAGGAATATTTTTTTTTTCTAATTTCCCATCCACTTTTGAATTCTCTGATCAAATAAGGACTAAACCTTTGATTTAATTGGTATTGGGAACCAGATAAGGAAACTCCCTCTATCTAAGTGGGCATCTTTCTGTAATTTATATTCTTAGAAAGTTGTCTGGAACAAAATGTTAAATGACTTGCCTGGGGTCACATAGTTAGTATTTATCAAAGACCAGATTTGATTCCAGATACTCCTAACTTTGAAGTCTGCTTTTTATCTACCCTACCTTACTGTCTCTTTCTACTAAAGCTTTGTATATCGAATCCTGAACTTGGTATATATCATCTGGGAATAATGGTTCTTTCATATCTTAATATGAATTAATATGAATAATATAATAAGAAGATTTCCTTTTTCAGATGAGTGCTTTTACATTCAGAATTCCATTTGATCCTCTGAATCTAACCATTGACTGAGCAAGGAACAATTAACAACTTCATTAATATCCTATTTCACCAGACAACTTTCAGATGATGAAATTAAAGCTATCCATAATTATATGAAAAGATGCTCTATTGATTAAAAAAATGCAAATTAAAATAACTCTGAGTTACCACCTCACACCTCTCAGATTGGCTAAGATGACAGGAAAAGATAATGATAAATGTTGGAGGGGAATGTATGGACACTAATGCATTGTTGGTGGAATTGTGAAGTGATCCAACCATTCTGGAGAGCAATTTGAAACTATGTCCAAAGGACTATAAAACTGTACATACTCTTTGATCCAGCAGTACTATTACTAAGTTTATATCCCAAGGAAATCATACAGGAGAGAAAAGAACTCACATATGCAAAAATGTTTGCATTGTTCTTTTGGTGGTGTCAAAGAATTGGAAAGTGATTAGATGCCCATCATTGGGGAAAGGCTGAATAAGTTATGGTATATGACAGTAAAGAAATAATATTCTTCTATAAAAATGATGAGCAAGCTGACTTTAGAAAACCCTGGAAATATTTACATGAATTCATACTGAGCAAAACAAGAACTATTCTATACAGTAATAGCAAGATTGTGCAATGAAAGATTCTGTTTTTCTCAACAGTTCAGTGATCCAAGGCAATTCCAATAAACTCTGGATAGAAAACACTGTTTGCTTCCAGAGAGAGAAGTATGGATAATGAATGTAAATCAACACATGCTATGTTCACTTTTTTCCCCTTTTATTTTCCTTCTTTTTTTTCTCTATTGTTTTTTCCTTTTTATTCTTTTTTTTCTCTCCCAACATGATTCATAAAGCAATGTGTATTTTTTAAAAATTAAGGTACACATATATCTAGAAAAATAAAGGAAACAAAATATTATTCTGTTGTACAATTCAGTTCTATCAAATAAATATTATTTTAAATTATGGCTTTTGTGTAGCCAAAAAATATATATGTCTTTGTCTCTGAAATGAAAAAATACAAGAATAAAATCCAAACATATTCTAAAAATGTAATTTTTTCACCATATTCTGGAGAATACCTATTATAAATATACATACATACATACATACATATATATATATATATATATATATGTAAAACTATCCTGATGATTTGATCTGTTAATAGAGGATAATTCATAATTAATTGTTCTTTCTTTCTAAAGCCATAAACCAAAGAAATGCCAGCATTCAAAGCAAAGTGTCATTTCACAACAACATAAGTAGCAGAAATCATAAATGCTAAAGAAAAGAGTATAAAAAAATAGGCATTCTGAATTGAACCTGTTACACCCAACAAAAGATCTCAGGGAAATGAGTGTAAACCACTACATAGAATTCCCAATCCTTCTATTTTTGTCCGCCTGCATTTTTTATTTCCTTCACAGGTTAATTGTACAGTATTTTAAAGTCCAATTCTTTTTGTGCAGCAAAATAACTGTATGGACATGTATACATACATTGTATTTAACATATACTTTAACATGTGTTGGTCTACCTGCCATCTGGGGGAGGGGGTGCAGGGAAGGAGGGGAAAAATTGGAACAAATGGTTTTGCAATTGTCAATGCTGAAAAATTACCCATGCATATATCTTGTAAATAAAAAGCTATAATAAAAAATAGGCATTCTTACAAGTTTTAGAGAATAGCCTGAGCAATTACGAGTATAAGTGACTTGTCCATGGTTATAGTTAATACATGTTTACAAATTGGTCTTAACCTTAGTTCTGGTCCAATATTATATACCATTCTGCTTATCTTATGAATTTAATACATATCATTTTTGTTACAGTTATTTACAAATGTGTCAAAGGTTCCAGTGAGATTATAAGGTCTATGAAGATAGGAACTAAATCTTATCTGCAATATATATTTTCTTAGTCCCTTAGCTGAGGGTGATATCAAGGCACAAATAAAAGGAAAAGTAAGAAAGGAGGATATAGACCAATATAGGATAGGACAAAAAATATAGTAGAATCAGTAGGATTTCAGACCCCCACTCCTTTATTCAATTCATTTTAAAAAACTGGTTACATGCCAAGATTCTCCTGGCCCTACTCTAAACTCTTTAGAAATCCTATCTATTTCTCCTCTGGCCTGAGATTCTTATCAACTCTAGATATGAACTATGTGGGAGCTCAAATCTCTGAGTAGCAAGATTTCTTAATTAGAAAAAAAAAATTCCCATGCAGTATTCCTTTTAAAGCCTGGTAGGTTGTTTGTAAAATTCAGTGGCACATTATGACTCAAAAGACTATTAAGAATTAATTATTCTGTACTTTAAAGATGGAACAAACCAGAGAAATCATACTCTGCTTTAAAATATATAAATGCTTAACTATAAATAATAGTTTTCCCTGGTATTTTGTTTAATTCAAACATCAAAATCTAGACCCCAAAAATATTATGACAGTGTCTTCCAGAAAGAGGGAATTTCTCTTTCTAGTCTCATGATTATTGTATTTCCCCAAAGCCTCATCTTTGGAAGTTTTCTGTTAGTGGTAACTACTAAGTACTCTTTTTGGGGAAATCAAACCAACTGTGGTCAATGGAGATTACTGTGGGTGACCTCAGGAAAATATATCTTAAAGACATAAAGAGAAAACCATCCATATCGTTCTGAAAATAAAACACAATAAAATCCCCTCCAGGGGAATGAATAAGTTGCTCTGGATAGGCAAATTTGTCAAATTAAATAGCTTGAATCAGATTATTTTAATTATTTTTAATATACTGTGTATCCCCCTTCCTTTCTCTTGTCATAGCTTTTATGG